>NW_026517456.1:0-96231 GCF_026319265.1 Colletotrichum chrysophilum | reverse complement strand
GGTAGGCACCTAACAGCGGTGAAGCAGGCCGGGTTAGGCGGCGTACTGCGGCAGAATAGTGGGTCCAACGGAGCCGGATCTCGGTAACTGCTCCGGCGAAGCCGGAGATATCAATCCGGGCTCTAGCCCGTGACAATATCTTCAGGAACTTTACAAGAGATATGAACTCATCCATCGCTTGGCTAAGATGGTTTACATCACATATACCTTTGGAACCAAGCCCCTAGTCTCCTATCAATGATTACTGCGCTTGGCTTTAAAGGTGATAGCGAACCAACGCAATGAACAAAGGCAAGTCTAGATTAACTATCAACGCTACTAGATGCTCGCGGGAACGTATCGGGCGTTCCGGAAAGCGTCGTGAAAATAGATAGATGCAAGTATTGCCGAGCTGTAGGCTTGCGACCTACGGACGGCCAAAACATAGCCTTAAAGACTCAACATTTGAGCTAGGTGTCCCAGGGATATTCAACTATCGCGCGCCGAACTGAATTGATGCAAAATTACTTTGTGAACGAAAGCTTTGGTGATGATATCTTGTCATTGAAGGCTTGGCCTCAGAGGTCACGGTCAATCGAGCTAGGCAGCTCTAGTCAGCTACTGATCATCAGACACGTCGGCGCTGATCCTGAATGGAATTTGACATTCCGTGACGGCTTTCAGAAATAAGCAATTACGGCTCCTCTGAGACGAGCGACTGCAGCGAGCCCTGCCCCTGATCATGCGCTAGAAATAGGCCAGCTTACTGCTAGTGTCGGGTAAGACCTAGGCAGCCGCGAAAAGAATGTTTGGCTGTGCGAAGGATCAAACGGTGCTTGGGTAGCTTACCCGAACTTGGAGTAGTGCTTACCCTGCACTGCGACCTCCAAGCTCCCACTGTGGCGATGACATCCGTGGTCTTACGGGGCTTGGCTGACTTTAAAGCAGAGCTGCCCCCGGTATTGGGTCTTTTTGGCAGGGGCTGAATGGGCTGGACGGGATCGATCTCTTTTGTCGATAGACTTGCAGCAATACACCACCCCAGGCGCCAGCTCCCGGCGGCACAGCAAAAAGCTTTTTTTCGCGATGAACCAGGGAGACCACATCAGGCGCAAGCCTACTCCGTCCTACGTGCCACCGCTGGGGTATGATGAAGCCCTTTTGCTCGCTTCGGCCGATACTCAAGTCTACGACTGGAGCCCAGAGAACAACACAGGGGCACAATCTTCAGGAGACCACCGCCAAGATAGGGAGAGCAAGGAGCCAAAATCTAGCACCACATTCGGGACCCGTGAAAGCGAATACGAACTTGTCAAAACCAGCAGCGCCGACAAGAGCAAGGAGAGGTCAATACGCAGAAAACGCCCAAGATTCTACGTCTTACGAGGGTGGTGGCAGGAGATCGCGTGGTCCATCATCAGCCTCATATGCGTCATTGTATTGGTCACTTTGTTGAACTCCTACGATGGCAGACCATTGCCAAGTTGGCCATCAGGTCTAACGCTCAATACTGTCATCGCCTTTGTGTCGACCATCTGTCGGACTGCTTTCATCCTACCGGTCATGGAAAGCTTGTCGCAGTACAAGTGGAATTGGTACAAGAAGTCGCCGAGACCGTTGGCAGATTTTCGCGTCTTCGACGAAGCCAGCAGAGGACCTTGGGGGAGCTTGAAGTTGCTTGTCACAACGAAGGGAAGGTCAGTACCTTACCTTACCTTGTTGCTTTCGAATAATACTGACCATATAACAGAATCATAGGTATCATGTCCGCTATCATCCTCGTATCTGGAATTGCTACGTCGACTCTGACTCAGTCCGTTGTCACATACCCAACCCGACATACTGTTTTGCCAGCAAATGACAGCGCGTTGACAATGAGAAATGATGGATACTTTTGGGCAACAGCAAACGGCAATGCAGTTCGTGAGTTATGTTCTATCCCCCCTGTCAGTCTTTGGCGAACTAACAAATCACAGGAGACATCATGTTTCCCATCAACCAGGCTATACCTCGAGCCTTGAACACTCCTCCAGATGAAGTGATGCCGTATCATCAACCTAGCTGCCGAACCAACAACTGCACATGGCCAAGTTTTAGTACTCTTGCTGTTTGCGTGGACATGAAGAGTTCGTACTATTCTCGGCATAATGCCTACTTACATGTATGCGTTAATCGGGACTAACGTACAAGGCAGATGTAACAAATCTTTTAACAACAGACGGAGATCCCATTAAGGCCGGCACAAACGCAACATTGCCCAACGGCGTATTGATGCAACGAAGTGCTTATGGGTATCACAATATGAACATTTCCACAGGCACGAGTCTTTCGTACAACGATACGGACATCATCAAGGCAGAGCTCTTCAACTTCTTTGTTCTCTACGGTCCTGCCCCCACACAACTTCGAGCGTATGAGATCATGATGCACTGGTGTGTCAATACGTACAACGTAACAGTCCAGAACAATGTGCCTATAACTCAGCAAGTGGCCTCGTACACGAAGCCTAACCTCGGAGAGGTCTTCGTACAGAACTACAACATGACAATCAACGGCACCTATCTGACGTCGCCGGACAGTCCCGGGAAGCAGTACGTTGCTAGTGGTATGGGCCCAGACAACATAGCGGGGGCTCTATCAAACACATTGGTCGGGTATTACATCGATCTGGGGGCTTACACCTTTAACAACGGCTCGGAGATATACGGAACAGCTCTCTCAAGAGCAGCTATCGGCATCAACCCGTTGAACGAATCGCAGAAGTTGGACGATGCATATTTCATAACACTGATGAATCTGACTCAAAACATCGCAAGCGGACTTACAAACGCGTAAGAACTCTCGGCAATAGTATATCTATGGTCAAAGGCTCACAAAAACACAGGTTGCTTACTACGAATGAGAGCGGGAGTGCTTGGCAAGACGAAGTCTTCGTCTCCATCCGATGGCCGTGGTTGACACTGCTGGCGGCTCAGGTTGGACTTTCAATCATTACGCTTCTGATCATCATCATTCAGACTGCTGGATTGGACATTGAGATTGTCAAAGGGTCTCCACTCCCAGCATTCCTTGCTATGAACCCCGACGAGAAGACCGCACTCATGAGGGAACAACAGGAGATGGATATGCGCAACAGGGACAGTGAGCTTCAGATACCTCACCTCAGAGCTCACGGTATTGTGGGAGGTCTCGAGAGACGGGGCGAAGAGTGGGTCCTTCGAAGTTCGGACAGATGACAGTAATGTGTATATGTAATAGTGAGTGGTTGTGATGACCATGAGACTCAAGATCAAACACATCTTGGAAACTATTAATCCACGGTTGTCGAGCCATGATCGCGAATGCGGACCGAAATGGCGAAGTTTGGTCATGTCTATGCAAACTTGACGCCGTTCCTCAACGTTCCGATATTCGTGATGCTGACTTCCATTTTGGATCTAGGTAAGAGCCACTTAGGCGGCTTCAAGCTTCCTCCAACTCCTTTTCGGATTCCTCACATCAGCATCTAAGGGGGCTCAAGCGATGATTTTCTAAACTCACCTCCAGGTGTTCCTGTCATTATGACCGAACCTTTCTGCAGTGTGGTGCCTGAAGAAAGGTATGAAATAAGATAGGCGCAGTCAAATAACAGATCAGAGATCATCTCCTTTTGCCTTTCTTCCCCGTCGACAGTTGTGCGTAGAAGCAGAGCTTCGGGATCACCCACTAAGTCGGGCCTGACCAGACAGGGTCCAAGGGGGGCGTAAGTATCGAAGCCTTTAGAGAATCCCCATTGAGGCACATTGCCAGCGAACGCAGGATCGCGCTGCAATTTCCGAGATGACACGTCGTTGCCGCAAGTGTAAGCGGCAATAAAATCGAAGGCTTCTGACACTGTCACATCCTTCGCATCTTTGCCTATGACTATGCAAAGCTCACCCTCATAGTCTGCTTGGTCATTTTGGCAAATCTTGGGGACAATAACGTCGTCTCCATGATCAAAGACCGTAGTGTTTGGTTTGAAGAAAATTGAGGGAAAAGGTGGTGGCTTACGGCCAGCTTCTTTGACTGTAATGGAGTAAGTCAAGACTGTCTCTCTTGAAACGAGGATGGCTTACTATGAGTGGCGTAGTTCAAACCAACACATCTGAGGATTGGGACATCTTCCGGGGTCAAGGGCCCGAGCAACTTCTTCACTGTCACGATCTCGTCGGTGACTTGAAGTTGGCCTGTGGTGTCGTATATGTCGGAGCCTTGAATGACCTTTGCCTGCAGCTTGGTGTCTTCAGTGGTGTTTCCGAGATCAAAGTCATCATTGGGTAAGATTGGCTCTCCTCGAAGTATTCTTCCGTCGTCGGCGACGAAACGAATAAGTCTTTTCCAGGGCACGTGCATGTCGGGAATAAAAGTTGGCGCTTTTGTTCGTATTGTTTGAATTATCGTGCGAATTAACACTGATATCATCAGCGAACAAGACTCGTCGCTGGCTTTTGAGACGTGGTTAACCGTCACAAAGTGCCGTTATCGGGGGACTGTGACACCGCTGTCGGTGTTGAGGCTGGCAATGCCGGGCGGGGTTAGAGCTAAGTCCCCGACCCATCGATTGCCACCAACCGAACCCAGCAGTACGGCTTTCAGGTCTACCAAGAAAAGGAGATTAGGCGGTCGTTGAATCTCCGAGAGCATAATGCGGGGAAAATCATACGGTTCCCAGTAAAAGGTCTGTCGGGGAGATAATGGGTTCCTTCGAAATCGACCAGCATATTGGGGAAAACTGAACCACACGACACCAGATCCACATCAGCAGTTCAACTGAGGCGATGCCTTCCTCATATGAAACTAGCTGAACTGAGACGGTGCGGATGGTAAAAGTTCACAACAAGGCATCATCATCATTCTAATTGGAAGCAATCCTGTCGCCAACGGACATTCAACGCCGACTACTGTTCATTGCAAAATGCCTTCTGTAACAGAGCTACAGACAGTGCCTCCGAAGACGACGTCGTTGAAGTCGCTGGGCTCAACACCTGAGTCGCTTTCGTTGAAAGACCATGCAAACGGTAACGCGACTCGTGCCCCTGTCAAAGGCTCGAGCAACTGCCACATACCAACCGCACCATCGTACCCATCCAACTGCCTTAAGTTTCTCCGAACGCTGGAAACCGAGGCGGGCGTTGTCGGTGATGTGGCTCAGGCTATCGTTCCTCTAGATGCTCTTATAGTGGGTGCTGGGCTTGGTGGTCTGGCAACCGCAGTTGCTCTTGCTAGAAAGGGACACAAAGTGACTGTTTTGGAGCAGGCTACGCTTCTCTCAGAGGTAAGAATAAAAGACAAGCGAATCCCTCAAAGATGGAACATCTAATAACTCGGAATAGGTCGGCGCTGGCATCCAGATTCCACCTAACTCGAGTAAACTTCTTCAGCGATGGGGAGTCATGGATGTCATGGCCGAGCAGGCGGTTCGACCAGACGGAATCTCTTTTCGACGATGGGAGAACGGCGAGCGCATTGGGTTTACCGACCTGTCCCAAACCTTTGTAGAGCTCTGTGGCGCTCCGTATTACGTAGCGCACCGAGCCCATCTTCACTCTGCACTGTACAAGCGGGCGCTGGACCTTGGAGTCACCGTACGCCTTGACAGCAGGGTTGCCAACTACAATCCTCTGGCACCAACTGCTACGTTGTGCAACGGTGAAGTCGTCTCTGCAGACATCATCATTGCAGCTGACGGTGAGTGTCTTGTTCATTCATTTACCATATTCACGCCATTCAACACTTACACTGACAAAACAACGCTTGAATAGGAGTCAAATCTGTTGCTAGGGATCTCGTACCGTATGGCGAGGGACATGGACCTAAGTACACTGGCTTTGCTGTATACAGAGCCACGGTCGATGTCAGTAAAATGCGAAAGATTCCCGAAATCTCATGGCTTTTGGAAAAGCCGGGTCTCCACGTGTGGTATGTCAACGGTTCGATAGACAAACTGCGTCATTTCTATGTCGCTGACAATGGGATACAGGATCGGAGAGGATCGCCACGTCATGACCTACACAATCGCCGCTGGAGAGTCATTCAATATGGTGCTTTCTCATAGGGACTGTCGAGACCCTTCGACATGGCAGCAAAAAGGCCAGGCCGATGTGCTCAAGGAGATGCGGGCCGAGTTTCAAGGCTGGGACAATCAGTAAGTGCTGGTGCTCTCTTTTATCTGCGATCAACAGAACTAACAATTATCCGATAGACTCACCAAAATCATTGAGCTCATTGACCAAACAATTAAGTGGCCTCTGATGGCAGGTGACCCCCTCCATAACTGGGTTGCGGAGTCCTCTCGGATGGTCATTCTCGGCGATGCCGCCCATGCCATGCTTCCATACATGTCACAGGGCGCCGCGATGGCAGTCGAAGATGGTGCTGCCTTGGCTGTAGCGCTCAGCAACATCACAAGCCAGGATCAACTTGGACTTGCTTTGCAGGTATTCCAGCAGGAAAGAAAACGGCGGACTTCCATGATGCAGGAGGCAAGCATGGTGAATGCCTTTTTGTGGCATTTCAAGGATGGACCTGAACAACGAGCTCGAGATGCGGCGATGCAGCCTGAAGTTGAAGGAAGAAGATTTGCTAGCAGTCCAAATCAGTGGTCCGATCCGCTAACGCAGTCATGGGCATACGGATACGATGCCGAGGTCATCATGGAAGAGCAGTGGCGACGGGAGATGACTCGAACGTCTGAGTGCTCGAGTGATTAGGGGCATTAAATTAGAACAAGCGTTGTGGAATTGCTATCACAGAAAGTTCCCACATGGTTACCTATGCTTATTGAAGAATGTTCGACCTATATATAATCAGAATGATTTGCGGTGGTCACCACGCAGAGGCGATGTTGATAATTCTACGTTATAAGTTCGTTTTTGCTGATTCATCCCAAGTTTCCCCAAACTTGATACATCGAATGCACGCAAAGAATTATGGAAGCAACCAGTCCTCAGTCTCTAGAATGCGGCCGAAGGATCGGGAGGTTCTGTGGCATTCGCAGCTAAACTACCAGAAAAGATCCCCAGTCGCAAAGTCATCCATCAGCTCAGACATTGCAAACGGCCCACTAGACGCAGAGAAGTCATTGAAATTTGGTGGGAGAAAGTTCATTAAATCCGCAAAGGCTTCGTCCATGCCATTGTTTGCTGGAACATTGACTGGAAGCACTTCCCCGGTGGGAGGGATCACCTGGATTGGCGCATCCGGGACTATGCCATTGTCTCTCGCCGGAACTAATTGGTTGTTAGCTGGATCCGAATCTCCCCGATACTTTTGATAGTTCCTACCTGCTGAGAGGCTCTGTACAAGGAAGATCAAGGTCGCGGTGAACTTGGCACACTTTTCGACCATTTGGTTTTGATTGTCTAGGCGTGCTATGCAATTCACCGCATCCTTCAGCACCTCGTCGAGGCGCTCAGTGGCGTTGGAGTAGCTTCGATCAAACGGTGATGGCGAAGATCTTTCCTCGATCATTTTAATGGCAACAATCGTCAACGCCGCATTGAAGGCTACAAGAGAGCATTAGGTGGAATCTTGGTCAGGGAGAAAGTACGTACTGAAGTAAAGACTGAACCACCAAGCCCCAAGATAGGAAATGGTAGGCTGCTTGTCACTTGAAGACTTGCAAGCTTCAACAAGGCGGATGATGCTTTCCGCAGACTGAAGACATGCGTCCTTACTAAGGTACCATCCTTGTTGAAGGGTTGCCGTCTCTTGATCTGTCTGCGGAGTTCCGTCAAGAGCCTGCAGGCAGCGATCCAGGATGGGCCTATGAGACAATATGTGCAGGTTGTGGTACCGAAGAGTCAGGATAACTCGGAATTTGAGTGATATTGGACTTTCCGCTGAGTCACATATCTCTGAAGGTTCAACAAGCCGCATGGACGTTGGAAGTGATGCTTGCCAGGCAGCTAGTTTCTGTCCAGTGTGGATCACGGTCGACACGATATTCGCCGGCGGAAGTGGTGTCACGCTAGAGCCAAGGTTGCTCTCGTAAAGTTCATCAATAACCGATGCCGTAACACCATACAAAGTCCTGTGGAACTGGTCAACCACCAAATCAACTTTTGACAGAGGTATAGTCAGCAGCAATGGCGTACAAAGATCCGTTCCAAAAGAGAGTGCTGTTTTCATTTTGAGACCATCGAAGAATCTTGGAGTTGTCTGGATATGGGATAAAGTGACTCGGCTGAGGTGTGCGAATGTAGATTTGTGGAACGATCGGCGGCCTTCCGAACGTTAAGCTCAATGTCCTATTGCAGCATGAGAGAGAGTCGATAGCAGCAGCGTTGAATCAAGAAAACAAACCTATCGAGCGCAACACACCCATACCATGTACGGATTCTTATTTCTCTTTCCAATGGATCGAATCTCTGAAGAGCAAGCTGGGAGTGGAGCCCCAGTTCCATTGCGGCCTTGACTGCAATCCCATGAATGGCCCATGTTTGGATAGACCGTTGGCTACCCTGCAGATATTGGGACATCAAAAGCATAACTTGAACTGAGCAAGCAGTCAGTGATGGTCCATGCCTCGGTCAACTAGGGCAAGAGTGGCATCATACCTGCTTCGACGTTGGCTGTGGCGCCCATCTGACTCATCGAGAGCACCTTAGCACGCCTGTAATAGACCTCTGAGATGGCTTGTCTATCGTTCAGCCCGAGTCCGTCTGCATTAGCTGTGCTTGTCGCCATAGCAAGAATCATGTTTAATAATGAAAGCCACGAATGTCTAGCATTCTTCAACCCTGTCGCTCGGAACTGTGTGTAGTTTTTCCAAAAGCTGTCTTCGTGGACATAAGGAAACAGAAGTCCAGTGTCGGAGAAGAACTGGCGGATGAGACGTGTTAGTTCTGGCTCGGGTGGAAGACGACTCGCTTCTGCGGGTGTCTCTAGTTTCCTATAGTCGTAAGAATCGTCTATGGGGGATTCTGATCTAGAAACAGCAAGAATATGTTGCTGTGCATCTCGATCAGGCGAGACAACCCCGGGTTGTTGACTTTTCTGCGCATTGTGAAGCAAATGGCTCAAAGTCCGACGGATGATTCGAGTGAAAGCAATGTTGGATGAGGGGCCTATGATACAATAAGGTCAGTAAATGGGGAACTGACAAGGTCACGAAAACAGCGTGTTATTAATGACAGCATCATACCAAAATAGGCCCATGTCTCTTCATTGCCGAACTCAATAGTGCCCACCCCATCTGTGGCATCTGGGGATATACCGGGCAAGCTTCCGTCTTCGACGTGAAGGGAGTCTTCCCCATAAGGGCTTTCAGATGGATGGTCGCGACGCGACGAGGTGCTACGGGAATGAATCACATGTTGTTTTCCATTGGGGATCGCGTTGGGGACGAGTCGTTTCAGCCGGCCAATTTCCTCTTCGACATCTGCTAGTCGGTTTTCGACTTGCTCGAGGTATCTAGATTGCAGATTGGTCATTCCATTCTTCACACGGGGTTCCTTAGTGAGACATACTGTTTGGGCACCAGAGCGTTGCTTGGCCCAGAATTCACAGCATAGACACAGTCGATGGCTTGTTCAACACATGCCGAACACGACGGTCTCGCACCGTCGCACTTTCAAACACAGATTCCATATTAGCTGCTAGGGACCCCTAGAAAGACCATCATAGGCCAGCGCCGAGAATCATCTCCGTTGATCGATTAGGGCAGGTGACTTACCCGTGACTTGCGGGCCCGACAAGCACTGCAGGCGATCGGAATCCGCTTCCGCTTCCGGACGTTTGCGACTGGAGGGGTGAGGTTCTCCATCGGCTGTATCTGCTGCCTTTCTGCCTGCAGAATCTTCTTCGCTGCAGAGCTACGGACACGATAGAGGCGGGGATTTAGAGAGAAAGATGTCGATATCCCCGGAAGGGGAAGACGTTGTGGGCGGGGAGTTAGGGATCGCCAAAGCTTGTGTCCACCTAAGCCACAGTTTGTGAGGTGGCTCGAGACGTTTAGCGGAGCTTTGGGCGTCAGTGCTGAGAGCTGCCAGCCATTTTCGCCGGAGATAGACTATTGTCCCCGGATACCCTGGAGTTTCACTTGTTACCAGCCTCGGAAAGCTTGGGACAAATCGCATCTGGCGACTGCAGCAACAGCAAGGAGAAAGGCATTCTTGATCGACGTTCATATTATGGCACGTTTTGACTCTGTGATAATCTTCGTCGAAGGTTAAAGATTCAGTCCGCAATCGCCTCATGTGCCAACAGACCACCCACGCGCAATCAGATCGCAATTATGTCTTCTACAACAGCAACCGAGACTTACACGCAACCCAAGCCAGCCGAGGATGAGACGGCCAAGATGCTGCAGGCAGCTGAAGCCAGCCACACAAAGCCGCTGTGGCTTCAGATGTCGAGATTGAATCCACCTCTGCCAAACCCAAGATGCACACCTTTCATTTGGAAATACTCAGAAATTCGCCCAACTCTTTTGCAAGCCGGGAAACTTGTGAATGAGCACCAAGCCGAGCGCAGGGTTTTGATGCTTGTGAACCCATCTCGAGGTAAGAGAGCCGAGATTCGCTCTGTTCGCTCTGTCGGGCGCAGCTGACTCGCACACGAGATGCACCCTTCACGACTGATACAATCTACGCTGGGCTGCAGCTAGTCATGCCCAATGAGACAGCAAAAGCCCATCGCCATACCGCCTTCGCAATGCGATTCATCATTGAGGGCCAGGGCGGCTTTACTGCTGTTCATGGTAAGCGTATCCAGATGAATCGTGGGGATGTCATTTTGACCCCCACGTGGAACTGGCACGACCATGGAAAGGATGGATCGGGACCAATGATTTGGCTCGATGGTCTTGATTTGCCCAACTTCACCCATTTCCCGGTTCACTTTGTTGAGCATTTCTCGGCCCCCCGTTATCCCGCCGATAATGTCGACACCTCCCAATCGCCCATTGTCTTCCCATGGAGCCGAATGAAAGCTGCGCTCGACTCTGAGGGCGGCGACTTTGCTACAAGTAGATACTTGCATGCCGACGGGTCTGAAGGTGCGTTAAGCTTTCCTCTAGCCTCAATTTTTTGAACCCGACTTGTTTACTTACGCCGTGTCAGTGAGCAAGATCCTAGGAGGGAAAGCCGCCCGCATTGCACCCGGTGCGAAATCACCGCTGGTTCAAGAGACTGCGTCTTCAGTCTATCACGTTGTTGAGGGTTCTGGACACAGCCGCATCGGCGATCAAGTTTTCCAGTGGAAAAAGGGGGACACTTTTTGTATTCCTTCATGGTATCCCTACCAGCATTTCGCCGACCAGGGACTGCAAGAGCCGGTTTACTTGTACCGGTTTGATGATTCGCCCATGCTCAAGAGCTTAGGTTTCTATCGTTCCTCCGACATGGATGTAGAGAGCTTGGTATCTGCTTGAGCGACCGACCATAATGGCTGTCTGTGTTAGAGAGTGAACCGGCAGAAGAATTCTGTGTAAATAGAGCTGCTTTAAATGAAAAACATTTGACCAATTACAACAAAACTGCCAGTAGAGGTGAGAGAGTGGCATGGTTTCTGAACAACTTCGTCCCATACCCATGATTCACAAGGCATTAAATATCGAAGGGTTTGAATGTTGAATCATCCCCCTCCACCCTTTTCTGTACATTTTCAACTTTTTTTTGATTCATTTTTCTTTTTCATTATGAAAAGCAAACTATCAAAACTCCATGCAAACCGTATCTATTCTCAATGTCTACAACACCGTTGTCAACACACTCAAGCCGCTCCCTACACTCTCGACCTCAATGTTCCAAGGGAACAGATCAAGCGAGACTAGCAGTCCTACGAATGATGACTTCGCTGAAAAAGTAGACGGGGATGACCAGCAGATAAAGCGCCCACAGAACACCTGCCATAATGCCAAATTGCTTCACAGGGCCCATTCGCTCCATCCAAGTGATGGCGGCATAAGACACACCGAAACCGATACAGTTCTTGATCAAGTTCACCAGAACTCCAATGTGACTGGCCCGAGAAGGCATGGTGTCAACGGCATACGTCAGCAAAACATTGGCCGAGCATGTCAACCCCGTAGCCAACATTCCCCAGCCGACACTCACTGAAATCCAATTATCTGGAGAGTTCAAGCCGTAACCGATCACAATGCACCCAGCAGGGCTGATGATTCCACCAATGACAACAGCCGGCAGTCTAGAGGCCGGGTTCGGCATGTGCTTGTTTTTCCTGGCTGCCTTCCCATACAAGAAGTCCGCTAGAGCACCGCCGATTGGAAGTCCTATCAGGAGACCAAGTAGAGTTCCAACGCTAAGGAGGCCTACGGGACGAGCTGTCCAGAGCATGGGTGGCTGTGCGTAGACAACGGCCACGAGGATGGAAACGAGAACAGTCCAGCCGATCGTGAACCCGAAGACCAGGGTGGTGATCAGAACCTGCGGGGCCACAAGAAGCTGCACTGGCTGAACAAAACTAGTCATTGCGAGTTTCCAGTTCATGTCGACATAGGCGCCAGTAAAGGATCTGAGCCACCATTGTCTTTTGGTCGACAGGAGCTCATTCCCGGTTCTCTGACGAGCTTCTTCGACTTCCGTATACTTCAAGTTGGAACCTAAGCGCTTGAGATTGTCCTCATTGTCGGTTGAGACCTCGATGGGTGTTTGATCGTCGATCCGTGTTTCCGGAAGCATTAGGAGCGATCCTAGGAGTGTGACGAAAATGAGGGCCGCGAGAATGCGGAAGTACCATCTCCAGTCATTCACTCCCTCGGCCACAACTCCAGCGACAATTGGTCCCAAGCTCGAACCAGCGGCCAGGAGTCCAACGTAGACCACCATGGCACTGGCTAATTGGCTTTCTGGGAAGGTTTCCGCAACGATGCTTGGGCCTAGAGCCTCGACGAGGCCACCAGCTAGACCGCCTAAAGTCCTTGAAGCTCTGAGAGAGTTGAATGTCGGTGCCTCAGCACCCCATAGGCAGAAGGCGAGGAAGAATAGTAAGGATATCAGGATCGTGTAGCGTTTGCCGATCAATGAGGCGGCCGGGAGTGCGAGTATATTCTAATGACGGGCTCCGTTAGTCTCTGTGTCTTCTCTGTATGATTATGCTCTATGGAACTTACCGACAAACCAAGGGTCAGGAGTACGTAGGTTGACAGTTGCGATGCTTCTTCAGAGGTACAATGAAGCTCTTTGATAATCAGGGAGAACAAGGGAGACACCCCAGCCGCAAATGCATTCCCCAGAAGGTTGTAAAAGCTGACGTTGAGGAGAATCCAGATTCTCCATGACAATGGCCAATGCTGCGTACGATTCTAAATTAGTTTTCATAGTTCAAGCAGAGGTCCGGCGCGATGAGTTACAATGAAGGAAACCTACCATCACCGAGGAGCTAGTTATGGGAATATCAGACGACATTTTGCCCAGTCTTTGAAGATTGAGAGCGATTTTGCGATTCAAGACAGCGAGCAAGCCGACCTCTAATTTTGCATAGTCCCTCAAAGACTAGGTTATCAACAGCTGCGCGACGCCTTGTTTAACGACATCGTGAACCATTGTATTTACAATCACCTATCACTCTACCAACAATACAGTTTCCAATAGGACACGTACTATTGGCCTCGAGGTAGCTATCGGGGAGATAAAGTCTGAAGTAGTGCTCGGGGAGAAGCTCCAAACCCCGGATGTCACCCCGCACACGCGCCGGCCCGTGCCCACTCTGCAGCGCGCGGCAGATCGTAATCGGGCTCGGAGTATGGGGAACTGCGGAGACGCGGGGTTGTAATGCATTCGACCGGGCATTGCGTTGGCTGTGTGATTTATTGACGGCCCTAGGTGCGCAAGAATGCTGCATCGTGGATCCAACGTTATCAATATCCTGCAGGTTTCAAGGAGCAAATCTTGGCTACGCTGCAGTAATTTAGGAGATCTAAACCATGGTTGTCAGTCAGAAACCCAGTCCAGGTTACAATCAGTACTTCCTGCCCGAAGAGGATCTGAAGTACTTACCTCCATACCTTCGTGATGTCCCCGAAACAACTACGGAGACCCAGTGCACTACTGCGGGCACATGGCCGTCATGGCTGAAGGGCACATTTATTCGGTTAGTCTATGCGAAGGTTGAAGAAGATGATGGACAAAGAATTTTGCTGACGGTGAATGCAGAATCGGGCCAGGACGTTTTACTGTCCCGTTATCTGAAGATGGTTCAAAGCCTAGAGCTATCATCCAGCATTTCTTTGACGGCCTCGGCATGCTTCATAAGTTTCAGATGTTGGATGGGAATGTTCATTATACGAGCCGATACACGTCTGAGGGGGTTGTAAGGAGGGCTAAACGAGATGGCTATCTTTCCACCAACGTCTTCGGTCTCAATCCAAACACGCCTCTTAAGTACACGCAAGATCCGTGTTCGGCACTGCTGGGAGCTCAAGTCAGTAGAGCAGTATTCTCTCAAGCCACTGACGAGCTAATACATTTTGCAGCAATCTCTCTATCTTCCAAATGGGTATATGGAGCCTGATGAGATAAATGTAAACGTTGTTCCTCGCCGTGGGATGCACCTTCCACCGGACGACAATCCACACTCCAAAGGGCCCGAGGCAAAGGACCCAGCGACCGAAGAGGTAAGGTCACGGTTACTCATAACTAAACATGGCTAACAGAGTGCACCAATCCAGGTCCTGGTTCAGACGGATTTCAACCTCCTTCAAGTCTGCGATGCGCGAACCCTCGAGCCAAAGCGGATGCTCACATATGCCCAAATCGACCCAGAACTGTCTGGCTACGGCATTTGCTCTCATCCACCCAAAGATCGCACCCGGGGTCTAACTTTCAATTATTTGATTGACCCTGAGAAGGGTATCATGTCAGTCTTTGCATTGAATATTGCATCAAAACCTGCGTCCCTTTTCTGGAAAACGCCACTCCCATGCAAGCCGTGTTACATTCATTCTCTGGCGATGACAGACAAGTATGTGGTTTTCATCAGGAATGTAAGTGATGTATCAACTATGACTTTCTGCGAAAGGTGTTTGCTTAGCTCCAAATTTTAGCCGGTTCAAATGGATGTCAGCGATACGACGAAGCCAATGTCAGACATGCTCCAATTCGAGCCCAACACTCCGACCCAATTTTTTGTTTTGAATAAGAATGACGGCAGGCAGTAAGTGCCCTCTGTAGAAGCTCAACCGTCATTGAATTTTGACTGACACTGTGTTCCAAAGCGTCGCGACTTATGCGCAAAAGGATGGCTTCATGTTTTTCCATTCGGTTAATGGATACGACTATGTTGATCGTCAAACCGGCGCCGTCAATATTCACATCGACCTTTGCAGTTACGAAGAAACTTATCCATCGTACAGCGAGTACAGTTTGAGCAACATTGTGGATCCAGCACGGCCTTTTCAAGACGGCACTCTCGTCCGGTACGAGATGGCCGGCGTGGACAACGCCGATCCGTCTCGCATCGGCCGTGTAACAGTCGCTGCGTCAATACCAGGAATGGCATGCGAGCTTCCGCGGATTGCCAAGGTTGCCTCAATGGACCCCAATTATCGCTACGTCTATTGCACTGCTGGCAATGGCGGCCCCTCTCCGGGGACAGCTGTGCCAATTGGCCGACTCGGTAACGGGCTAAAGGTTGTTCAAGCAGCGTTTTTCGGGAGCTTAGCAAAGTCCGACTGGAAAACTGGAACGTTCAAGCGATGGCAGCCAGACAACGGAGAGAGTTGCCCTTGTGAGCCAGTCTTCGTGCAAAGACCTGGCGCAACGGATGAGGATGACGGCATAGTTCTTACTATTGTCATCGACCGGGAAGGAACTCACAGCATTCTCATTGGTCTTGATGGACAGACCTTCGAGGAGGTTGCAAGGGCAGACATGCCTCAAGTGTATGCTCTGGGTCCTCATGGGTCATTCGTTGAAGGCAATTTTGGTGTTTAGATGAAAGCTACCATGCTCTGCGATCCACTTAGTCTTTGAAAACCATCGGGAAGTGACCCGGAGCTGTCTTTTGGGAAGAATCCATGTCATTTGATTGGCCACATCGGCAGAATTACCGTTTACGTGAGGTCGCACCAAGCAACTCAACTGAGGCAAACTTCCCGGGCACGTGCAACAGCGGACGGAATTTCTCCTTTGCCGCAATTTCGGATTTCAATTACGTACTTTCCCCCTAATATCGACTGGTGCGGGGGTCAGGGCATCGACAAAAGGGCGCGCTTGGCCGCCTTGGATGACCGGAAGCGGGGCCCGACCGTGTACGTTAAGCCGTCCCGAGAGAGTGGGTCCCGGAGGTCTCAAGTCGAGTCCGGCGCTCCACCCACTTCCGTGTACGTTGAGTATAGCCGAGTTGAAATGACAAAGTTCCAATGCCGCCCGCGCACCGAAAGATTTGAAAACTTTCGTTAGCCCAATCATTCGAGTCATTACCTGATTGCAACGACAAATGCTGGCATGAATTTGAGCGGTTTCGTGGTATAAAACATGTGTTGTCGCCCCTCTTCGCCAAAACCTGCAGTTCTTCCGTTTTCATCACGACTTTCAACCAACTCTTTTCAACTTCAGTGTTTGAGAATGATATCAACAACAACAAATACTGACAGTTCCACTTGTATCTCCAAGTGCATACGTCCTGGTTCAATCCCTTCCGTTTCTATCCTGGGCCACGATTCACGTCGCATTATGCACATGCCCAAGATGGCGCTGAGCATCAGCATCGACTACCACTACACGTCCAAGATTTACACGTGCAACTCCAAGGTCTCTGGAACACTATCAGTTTGCACCCAAAGGGATACACCTTTCAATTGCGTCCAAATCGCCCTTCTTGGCACTTCCCACACTCGGATCGATATGCTACCTGCTCCCAAGATCATCGACAATGATTTTCTGAGGCTGGACATGCCTATTCACGAGGATTCATATCCATCAGGCCGAAACTTTCGTGCCGGGCAGACCTATCATATTCCGTTTGAATTCACAATCCCTCGCGCCCTATCCAATGACACTTGTCACGCCCGCACCCCCTCGGAGTGTGGACACATTCAAGATCTCCACATGCGGCTGCCACCAACCATGGGTGACTGGGGAAAAGACGACATGTCACCTGTGATGGCTAGAGTCGAATACACTATCGTGGCTCGTGTATTGCAGAAGCGTGCTTCCGAGGCAGGCCTCGCAACCGAGATCAGCCAGCCCATCAAAGTGTTCCCCTCATTGCCGGAAGATCCACCTTTAAGCATCACTGAGCAAGATACCCGATACTGCCTGAGCAAGACTAAGTACACTCGGAAGAGCCTGCTGTCGACACAAAGGGACCAGGTCACAGCGAGTATCGTTCAGCCGGCATCAGCAGTCTTAGACATCGCTGGACAGCAAGTTTCTCCGACTTCGGCGACAATGCACCTTGCTTTCAAATCGAACTCGACATGTGCAACACCTCCAGACATCAGTCTTCGTCAAATCAGGCTCGAAGCGATCAGCTGGTTTAGCGGAGCCCCCATCAAGACCCTCCCAGAACTTGGCGAGGCAAGAGACTCCACCGGCATCAAGCAGGAGTTGAAGTACATCACTTCAACCAAACTGCCAACGACTGGTGTAGAAGTCAAATGGCAGCATGTTGATACTGGCGGACAGTCCTCTTTGTGGGAAGGAAGTCTAGAGATCCCGGTCGCACTCCCAACCACCCACAAAATGTTCCTCCCGACTTTTTACAATTGCTTCGTGGCCCGAACATACGTTTTGCACTTGTGTGTCAATGCAGCTGCGTCGGGTACGAAGATCAATCTATCCGTGCCACTTCAGATCTCCGTGCAGGAGCAGGATGGAAAGGACTTCGAGGTGTCTGGCGATGATCTGCCAACCTTTGAAGCAGCTATCGCTTGGCGATCAGTACGTTGATGGATGGTAGTTGCCACAGAGATAACGAGACAATTGCAAGCGGAATGAAGAAACCATGATAGAAGGGACCGAACTGGCCTCGAGGATACGGACACAAGAGAGAGGTTGCCGGTGATCTATGATTAATCTTACGACGAAAGAATTAACGACACTAGTTGATATCATGCAATTGAGTTTTTTCGGTCATTTCTATCCATGCGTAAACAAGATGCAGTATCATGCGGTGTGTATTAGGTGACGTTGTGAAGTACTAGGTACGTATGGGGTATTTGCTCGAAGAGGCGAGGGGTATTTGGAAGTGACGCGTGCAAAGCATGATGGTACGTTAGAGCGTGAAGGTAGGTTGCATATGGAGGGCCAATGCAGAAAAAGATCTCGGTCTCCCTAAGGGTACTGTTCGAGTCTCTCCTTGGACATTGCGCCCTCTTCGTTGGCCCCATGATGCACCTGGAATGTCGTGCTGACAGAGATAACGCCTGGATTATCCGATGTCGGTGTGACAGAGGCTCCTCGTCCAGAAGCACTCAGCCGACCGGCCTCCTTGAACAGTTCCTCGTCCGAGTCATTGTCTCTGATCTGTGTTCCGCCAACTACGGTGGTTGTGAGGCGGCTGTGATGGGTTCGTCTGGTGCCGATTGCGGCCGATGAGAGTTCGTAGTTCCCGTAGCGGTAGTTTGATGTGGTCCCGCGAGTCGAGGTGTGCCCGAGAAAGAGTGTTCGCAGTGCTTTACAGAAATATGTTAGTATGGACGCTGATGACCAGATGATGGGTTAAGGGTCGGCGTACCTGGAAGGGATGCGGCGATGATTGCAACAGCTGTCTCGATCATAGACACAGTGCAAGTCAACATTGTCTCCATTTTCTTGGAGTAGAATGCTCGGATAACTGTGATTGTTAGATTGAAATCAAATTGCCAGGGCATGACATCGAGGCAATTCAACTTACTGCTGGCAACGATGACGAAGAAACCAAGTGCGAAGATGGCGGCGACGCCAAGCTTCTGCTTCAACTTCATCTGCAACTTGAGAACCATTGAAATTGGCAAGCTGATTGCTGGGTTTTATCAGAAGGGGAAAAGTAGCAACACGATGTTCTTGACTTACTGGCAACATCGGAACCGATGTTTACTGCGTAGGGGTTAGCACAGTCCAAGCGTCGTCAGGACGATCAGTTGGAGGGGTTCTCACGCAGAATCGTCAACCAGTAGTTGATCTCAGCGTCCTTCGGATCGCATTGGTCTGCAGGATGTCAGTATCTCAAGTTCGTCGGTCTGGTTGTGCCTATTGTTAACTCACAATTAGGATCCATTGACCATCTCTTGTCGTGCGGGTAACACTGGAAAATGATATGGAAGAAGATGGTTGCCCAAGACGCCAAGAGCAGGCCAATCGCAACATTGTATACAATCTGAAGTCTCGATGCTGGTGCTGCAATTCTTTTGTAGAAGATTACAAGTGCAACTTTGATGGCCCAAAGAGAGGTTACGTAGAGGATTGATCCAGGAACGATCATCTTTGTGTCACGTCTCGTCAGTTCAACTTCTAAGGCTTAGGTCGCGGCAGCCGGTCGCGGGAGTCTTACCTGCATAATCTGAATAAACTCCTCTCTTGTGGCCTTTGGAATCTCAGCCATACCAAGATTCCACATGTGCTGCTGAATTATCAAGTCCCCGATGAGACAACATGTCGACAATATCAGGAGGGCATCGTCGATGCCTATAGCCTTAAACCTCCGAATTCGGACCCACAGCCTGAGGACCAGGAAAAGGGTTGCCGCTACAGTACAGATGTACCAGGAGATCTGAGTAACCAAACTGTCAGTACCAGAGAGCGGGAAAAGTCTCGCAGCTTGAGCTTCAAAAAATGATGCCCAACATGTGAATTGCACCTACCACTTGGCCAAGACCTTCGGCCATGACGAGCAAGATGACCGGTCCTCACGTCAACTTGTGCAAACAAGACAGAAGAGGAAGGGCGGTGGATGCCCCTCAGGTCTTATTGCTCGAACCACGACCAAGTAGCTGGGCCACGGGGCTGTTCAGAGGCCCCCCTTATGCATCACGCTTGTTTTCAATTCAGCTTAGCCATGGTGCGACGATCCATGGCTTGTGCATTTCTGCACCTGTCAATCACCTCATGTAGGGATGTGGCGCACCACACAGCGCTAGGCAAGGTGTTGCCCTCGTGTGCGAAACGATATCTGTCAAGTCTGCACATCTCCTCCGGGCTTGGCGCGAGAAGCGGGAATTCCGACGTAGCCTGTGGGATGAGCAACTGTTGCGAGCCTCGTGGCCCATCTGGCAAATACTGACGGGCAATCAGGTCCCAGAAATAGCCAGCGCATGAACCATTGGTTCCAGTCAATCAGATCCAATGAGGCCGAGAGACGTGGAGTGACCATATCAGGATTCTCGTGATGTTCAAGAATTAGTGCCAACAGTAGCGTAGGCTGAAGTTCGCCGGTCCCGCTTGTTCCGCCGCCGAGGCAGGGGATCCAACAGGGAGTCAACATGGGGCCATGGACTCTGCATGCTTCGCGGCATTATTGATTTCTCGAGTCCCTCTGCCGGTGGAGACAGCATGGAGCCGCTAGGGCTGGCTGGTTGAGAGTGTCAGGGAAGCGGCGCTCTGCAACGTGGTCTACCAACGTGTTTTGCACATGGGAATCAGGATCTTGGAATTCTTCAACATCGAACCGCGCGCGGGATTAACGCCGACAGAGCCGGCTGTGGAGCTTCGCCGGTGAGATGCGTGGGCTTTCTTCGGATGAAGCTCAAGAAAACGACCCTGATCCCAGCCTGCCCAGCCCAACATTAAATGAGATTTCCGGAGAAGGCGACCTTTTCGTTCTCGATAGCGCAAATGTCAGCACAAAGAGCCCCCTATGGGCGGAGTTGACATGGGGTTGAACCCCTGGCGTTCTGTGGTTCCCTCTCCACTTCAGCAAACCATCGCCATCTGTCTGCCCACATCTGTCTTCGTAGGGGTCTCATCAAAAGGGAAAAGAGCATCGCTCGTTATTCATATGAACTGCATGGACGCCCTCAACAGCTTGGACTACCTGGTTGTCCTCCCACCTTCCGCACGCACCTCACCGATCGTCGTCAACAAAGTGAGTGCATCATGGGACTCGTCAATGTCTTGACAACCGGCGCAAGCTTGGTCCTGGCGGTGGCCTCTGTCTTCCCTCACGCGGCGGTGGCTGCATGTGCCAACATCACCAGGCCCACAAGCGTCGTTCTTCCTCAGGGAAGGATTAAGGGCTTTCGTGATGATTCTCGCAATGCGGTGTTTTTGGGCATCCCCTTTGCGGCGACGACAGGTGGGGAGAATAGGTATGTCGATCATTGCGATTTTCGACTTTCAGCTGGACTAACGAAACTTTCAAAGATGGAGAGCGCCTCAGAATGTTCTGCGGTCAAACGCGACCTTCGATGCGACGTCATACGGCCCAACATGCCCTCAGGCCATCTCTGGTACTACATTCAGCCAGCAGGGTGAGGATTGTCTCAACTTGAACATCTGGTCTCCTCCGAACGGAAATGACCTGCCCGTAAGTCGGATCGAGAACCCACAAGTTTAGTAATTGGTTCCAAGACTGAACAATAATGCGCGCAGGTATTTGTCTACATGTACGGCGGTGCCATGGTGACCGGCTCCAACAGCAATCCTCAGATCCAGGGAACCAACTTCGCTCGCAATGGAGTTGTTTACGTCAACTTCAACACTCGCGAGAGCATCTTCGCCTCTCCACACTCTGCGGAGTTGAAGGATGCCAACCCTGAAGAGTCCCAAAACTTTAGCATCCTGGACGTCGAGAAAGCCCTTGATTGGATCCACGAGAATATCCGGGGTAAGCAAGCATCTAAGATCTCACATGAGTGGCCAATGCCGATCAAAGTGACACGAGTCTAACGCCAGACCAGCATTCGGAGGAAACCCCGACCACATCGTCTTCGGTGGCCATTCCTCTGGCTCAGTCCAGGTCGATCACTACCTATGGAACCACCCGGACTCTTGGCTCAAGGGAGCTGTGCAGATGAGCGCCAACGCCATGTCCGGTCCTGCCTACGCACCCGTCAACGAGGCCCTTGACGCCGTTGCTACCGAGGTTGGATGCCCTGCTGGTGGCGACGGCCAGATCGATTGTCTTCGCGATGTCGACGTCTACGCTTTCCAGACCACCAACTTCAACTCGACCTTCAACACTTGGTTCACTCCTATCATTGACAACATCACCCGCCATTCCGACTATGCTGCTCGTTTTGCCGCTGGCAAGTATGCTACTCACGTGCCGCTCCTGACTGGTACCTCCAATGGCGAGGGTACAATCTTCAGTCTCGTTTATGGCGCCGAAAACACGAACTTCAGCTCTTGGATCAACACATTTGATGCCGACAGTGCTCACATCGAGGATGCTGTTCTGATCGAGGCATACAACGCTTCAGCCTATGGGACCGAGTCTCTCCGTAGCGGTGCCCAGTACGGCGACGCTCGCTTCAACTGCGCCGTAGACTACCTCCAGGACCTCCGCAGTGCCATACAGGACACTTGGGTCTACCGCTTCTTCGGCGCCTACGACAATGTCGTCGGAGTTCCTGGCACTGCTCCCACCCATGGCACCGAGGTCCCCTTCTTCCATGGCGGCAATGAGTGTTTTGAGGCTCTGTCTAACGTCACCGAGGCCCAGCAGGCATTGGCTGACTCCATCCATGGGTGGTTTGTGCAATGGATCAAGAACCCGGCTGCCGGTCCTGGGTGGGACAAGGTTGCACCCGAGTCGGGAGCCCTCGTCAAGCTTGGCGTCCCCGATGATGAGCTGTCTCGCATTGATGGTTCTACCGACGAGTTCAACCAGCGCTGCCAAAATGTGAGTTTTCTCCGAAAACAGATGTTTTCTGATCGTTTCCTAATAATATGTCAGGTTTACAAGCCCGCCTTCCCGAAGTACCCTGTCATCCAATCAGTGAGCGATATTGTCAACAAGCTGTTGTGATACGTCTCATAAAGTATCTGCTTGACTCTTGTAATCAGTATCTTCGCGACAAAATGTTGTCATACCTATGTGTTGGCATCGTCATTTCCGTAGACGTCAACTTGAACTCTCACCACACGTGTCCAGTGTGACCATTTCCTCTGTTTGGCACGGGAGTCAAGCCTCATGACCGTTCTTCCAGTCACCTCGCCACGTTTTTGCCACCGCAACTGGGCCTCAGAAGAAACAACAGCCGTAGCATGATACCTGAGGCCTATGCAACGACATCCGGCAGAGTCATTAGAGTTGGAATGAAGTCAAGTTATCAAAATTATCGCCGTAAAATTGGCGTACGTGTCCCATAAGGCTGCAGAGGCCAGATATTGTCTTAATTAAGCCCGTCAGCTCGCCCGGATCCCAGTGGCGCATTCACTGCCATGTTTGAGTCAGTCGTGCGAATCAGGCGCGTGAGTTCGAGACAACGCCGGAAGGATCTACATGGGTGACAGGAGATTAGCACAAATTTGGAAGGGCATAGAATGCAGTTATATCTTAAGTTCCCAGCGAAAAGGTAAGGAGAAGTAAGACGAAAGCAGCCGGAACCTGCTAGCCTGATGTACATGATCTTATAAATCATGAGTCACTGACCTGTGGTACCCGACTCTGGTCTTTCCTCATCTTCCTTCCTCAAACACTCGGCATTATGCGACGAAAGATTGAAGTTTTCACACTCACAGCTATTCTTCTTAGCACTTTAGTGTTAAGTGAAGACAACGAACCATGTTATTTTCCGAGCACAAGACGCGCTACTGACGGTATACCGTGTCCTGTCGTGGGAGACAATGCTGCCAAAGCATGCTGCAAGTATGGTCACTATTGCTTGAGCAATGGCTTGTGCCTCGAGCCTAATTATTGGACCTTGTATCGACACTCCTGTACGGATGCCAAGTTTCGAACGTCCGGTTGCCCGAGGTTTTGCTTCAATACAAGTAGCAATGGACAAGAAGCTTCAAGTAAGCAATCATGGTCATGGTGGCCAAGTTGTCAATAATTCGCGCTTGCTCATTATTCCAACAGCTAACAAAGTTTGAACAGCTCTTGACAACCTTAGCGGTGTCAACAACTGTGGATATAGCCTGGATCAATGGAGGTGTAATATCCAAATCCCGTGTAAAACGAGCAATTTCTCAATTTCAAATATGGGAACCATCATGCCCAACAGCGCTCAGAAGTCGCAACTTGGCCTCCAAAGTGGCATTCCTGAGAGCGGCGTACCTGAGAGCGGCATATCTGTCGGGACAGCGGTTGGTATTGGGGCCAGGGTAGGAATTCCTCTTGCAATCGTCGCTGGAGTCCTGGGGATATTGCTTCTACGTCAGAAAAAAAGGACGAAAGCTGTCAACCTTATTTCAGCACATTCCACATCAGAAGTCACTTCTCCCAAACCAAACCAGTCGGCTCCGACTTCGCCAGCCCCGTGGCGGGAAAGTCATCTCTCTGGAACGGGTGAACAACAAACAGCGGAGTTGCCGCTGGAGTTCACCGTGAGACATGAGCTTCCTCAATAAGTGAGGCTCGAAGAAGGCTACAGGAGATTTACATCACAGCATTCTGGCTTGAAAGGGAATTACTGACTGACCAATGGACTTTCCATGAAGTCGAGTGCATTCACAATGTATCAAGCTTCTTGCACGCGGAAACTCTAAAGCTACCAGATCCCGCATAATGAGTTTGGACGGATGTACGCGATAGTGCATCGCAATATACCAGCCAATTGACTTGAAAAAAACAACATTCTTGTCGCTAATCTTGAGTCGCAACTGGCTTCTTAGGTATGCTCATCGAATCAAACTATGGACATGCGAAAATGTTGAGTTGCGCAATGGGTCGGACATAGTAATTGACCGACGTCCAGCAAACACCACGGATGCTGGCCTTTTGTAGACGAAATAGTAGGAGTCAGCGACGGATGCGCCTGAGAAGCGAGCATGGGAATAGAGCTAGAGCAGCAAATGTTGTTGCAAGCTTCCAAACCATTTCACAGGCGGGAAGACGAAGGGCGAGGCTTGAAAGACGGTTTCGCTTCCCAACCCATCATATCGGTCAAGATTGATGCGAGGTTCTTTGCGCTGCGTCGCCGAAATCCATGCATCGTATCGACCTGTCAAACCACATTCGGCTGCAACGGCGGGCTTGGCGGGGGGCGAATCAATTTCAATGTAAGCAACCAAGGCGCAGGAAACTCGATTTTAAGAGATGAGTGGTTGCTGCCACTGGAAGTGACGAGCCAGTGAGACAAATCTGCAGGGCCAAGACTCAAACCTTGTACAAGAGCTGAAGATAGTTTGACGACTTCCTATTTCCTAATCGGGCAACACATAAGTCGATGAAATACGAAGAGTGAGACACAGTCGGCAAGTCAGCCTAACCGCAGTGGCCGGGTTTTGCGACATGGCATTTAAAAAACCGATTTCCGATACTTCGCTACGTCAACATCACACAGCGGCCCATCCCTCTTCATTGTAAATATGCACCGGTCCGCCCTCAGACTTGTCGTGCTTCTGACGTTGGTAGCATCAGCCACTGGCGAAACTTGCTACTTCCCAGATGGGTCGGTTGACCAGGGCGGCATTGAATGCCCCAGAATCGGAGACAATGCCGTGGTCGCGTGCTGTCGCAAGTCCAACCACTACTGCCTCGATAACGGACTCTGTCTGGAGCCGAATGCGTGGACGATGTACCGGAACTCCTGCACAGACAAGAACTTTCGAGCGGCCGGATGTCCCAAGATTTGCCGCGATGCTGGTGAGCTCACTCTTTTCGCAGCCACGACTTCAGGACTAACATATGCAGCACTGAGCGGACATACCGGTGTCAACTACTGCTTCCAGGATGCCATCTGGACATGTCGCGGGCGGAACGATTGCGACAAGGGTAACTTTACGATGCCGAGTCCTAGAGGGAGAATGTTGATCAACACGGCGTTGGAATCCGATCTCGGAATCGCGGCGGCGACGAGCGCCGGGCCCAGCGGCACATCCATCGCGGTGTGCTCGAAGACTTCGGAGGCCAGCAACGGAATCTCAACTGGAGCGGCAGCAGGCATCGCGGTTGGCGTTGGACTTCCGCTGGCTATTGCGGTTGTGGCGCTGACGGTCTTGCTTCTGCGAGAGAAGAAGAAGTCGAGAGCTGCGGGAGTAGATGGGATGACGACTGCCGGAGGTTCTGAATCGTCGCCCGCGCCGGTACGGGCCAAGCACGAATATCCTGGAGGCTTTGCGCAAGCAAACCAGCCTGGATATGGACAGCAGCCGACAACGGAACTTCCTCCGGACCCGACGGTTCGGCATGAGCTTCCCCAGTAGTGGACGATATGATGGCAGGTCGAGATAGGACCCATGAGTAAAGTACATAGCTTGGTGCCGCCAATCCCGAGTAACTAGGCGAGAGAAACAATGGAGGTGAGGCTTCTATATGTACATAAAATGGAGGGGTAGACAACAGCCTTGAACATTGAACTTTGAAGCATTGATTTTCGAGAGTGTCTATGGTATTTACTTTTCTTCCTCTATTCGTCCTTCACGAGCCCCTCTCGCCCCGCCAGCCATAGCCTCGTCCATGCCCACACCCGCCCTCGTCGTCTTGCATCTACAAGAAGTTGATACCGACGCCAACCTGAAGGCCCTTAGTGCCTTGCTCGCCCTTACGGAGCACCATAGGCAGGCTGAAGTTCAGTTCGAATCGAGCAACAGGATGGGCATAGACCAGACCGACACCGACGGCGGTCGACGGCAAGCCCGTGGTCAGGTCGTTGAGGGCATTGTACATGCTACCCGCGACGCTTCGGGTGCTGAGGCCAGCAGCCTTCTTCTCGCCGTCGCCCTTGGTCTTGTTCTTCAACGCCACGAGCCTGCCACCGTTGGCGAAGATCTGGAAGCGAAGAGCAGAGTCGGCGCCCTTGTAGGGCAGGGGGAAGAGCATGTTCACGCTTCCGGCAGCAAAGAGGTCTCCGCCGACAGCGTTCGAGCCGTCGTGGGGACCGAGGCCACCAAAGTGGAAGCCGCGAACGTCGGTAGGACCGCCGAGCTGGAACCTATCGTTGATGCGGCTGGGCTGGGCCTTGCCTTCGGAGGCGAAGCCGAGAGGAAGAGGGTAGAGCATGCCGAAGCGGAGGCCTCCTCCGATGGAGATACCGGAACGGCCCTTAATGCCGGGCAGAGAGATGGGGACAGCGCCACCAATCTCGCACTCGCCCTTGGAGAAGGCGACGTCTCCGGCGAGAGGACCGACACCTGCGAGCTCGAAGACGGACTTGAGCAAGTAGCCGCTTTGAGGCAGTTGCGCGTTGTCTCTCGCATCGCGCGAGTATGTGTGCTTGATGGAGCTCTTGACGGAGTCCCCGGCGTCGGCGCGGACTGAGGGGCTCGCGTTGTCACTAAGGCCAGTAACCTGACGCCAGACACCAGAGTACTCGAGCGAGTGCACACTCTTGCCAGACAGCCAGGAGAAGCGGAGGTTGCCTCCCTTGACAGCCTCTTGGTGGGCAGCCCATGCCTTGTCTGTGGTAGATGCCAGTGCCTCCAGAGAAATCCTGGTGTCGGGGTTGCTGTTGACAGGGGCACTCAGGTTCGCGCTGTAAGCGGACCGAGTCTTGTTTCCAGCACTCGCATTGACGGTGAGCTGCTCGGCGCCGCCAAAGATGTTGCGCCAGAGCACGGAGGTGTAGACGGAGCCTTCGCTGTTTCCTACATCGGTGCCGGCATTGATCTTGTATCGGGAGAGCTCCTTGACAACAATGTCGACGTCGACGTCGGTAGGGGTGGAGGAGGGGTCGGCGGGGTCGGATCCGTTGATGTGAACCTTGGGATCGGGGTGGAAGATGCCCAGTCTCTCGAGCTTGCCCTTGGCATCACCCAGGCGGGCTGCGACTTCGCCGAGGGTGGAGGAGCTGTTGGCCTCGGCGGTCAGGAGGGGCTCGAAGATGGGGTCGAGGAAGCCGCGTCGGGTGTTGGAAGCGCCGTGGACCTGGAGACGGTTGATGGTCATGGGCTGGGAGTTCTGCTCTGCAAGCTGAGATGCGCATTAGCATGGGTGATTGGCAGCATAACGGGCCGGGTCAGTCCTTGCCAGAGCCTGGAATCTCCTAATCTTGGCCTCCTCCTGCAGGTTCTCGAAGGCGGCAGAGGACTCGGCCTCCTTGCGGAGAGCGTCAGGCCCGGCCTTGAGCTTGTCGGTCGGGTTAGACGCCATCGTAGCGGGCTGTGGTGACGATGTAAGGTGGGCTGGAGGGACAGTCGGCAGGCTTCGGGTTGAAATTCGAGATGCAACGGCGGAGCACGGGCGCCGGGCCCAATTGAAAGGACCTGGAAGGGACACTGGACTGGACCCGACCTGCACCAACTGTGAACGCGGGCCGGGAACACGCGACAGGGGGCTGTCTGATTGGCTGGTGTGGCTTGTGATGGGTCCAAGAGGTCGCGCCACACCTTGGAGCTCAAGCCACGTCTCGCAGCCACACAGGTAAACGCTTGGACCCTGTACCCGCAGGCTGTTGGTGGAAATTCTGTGGCTGAGGCACTCGCGTGCACACTGCGCGGTGACATAATGAGTGGAGCGTTGCCAGCTGGAGGCCGGAGTCACCGCGCCGCTCCTTCGCTGCTTACACAGGTAGACCGTATCTGTATCCGTACACTGCAGCCAAGGTAGGTACGTACCTACCCTATGCGCCTGTGCCTGTCACAGCCTCGCCGCATTCCCCAACTTGTCCACTGTCCGCTGTCCGCTGCTGAGTGTTTCCGATCCTCCGTCCTTCAACCACCCGCTTCCATTTCCATCCAGCTCCAGCCCAACCGCAAAGCCCAGCAGACCTCTCCCACAGGCTCAGCTGCGCGGCTACTCAACTTCTCCTCTATTCTTCAGTCTGTGCATTTTATTTTCCCACATTCTTTTTCACCCGCTGGTCTTCCTTCACAGAGACCGCCCGCCAGGCCTTTGAGGCGTACGTCCCTGATTACGTCGTGGTCCGTCATCGTCATCTCAATACTCCTCTCGCTCGCCCCCAAACCGGATCACTAGGATTTCGCTCCGCACATCTTCAGCCATGGCAGCCAGCAGAGCCGCACAGAAGCGTGTATGTCTTCTCTCCCCCTCCCTCACCACGTTGCATCAGCACTGACAGCCGCCCTGCAGTTGACGCGCGAGTACAAGACAATCTCCGAGAACCCTCCGCCATACATCGAGGCCCATCCCTCCGACTCAAATATCCTTGAGTATGCTCTCTCATGCTAGCCTCACAGACTCCTGCTAACCGGTTACTAGGTGGCACTACATCATCACCGGCCCCGAAAACACCCCGTATCATGGCGGCCAGTACTGGGGAACTCTCGTGTTCCCTCCAAACTACCCCTTCGCCCCCCCAGCGATCCGAATGCACACCCCATCCGGCCGATTCCAACCATCCACACGACTTTGCCTCTCCATCTCCGACTTCCATCCCAAATCCTTCAACCCCGCGTGGGAAGTCTCCACCATTCTTATCGGCCTGCTTTCTTTCATGACGAGCGAGGAGATGACTACGGGTTCCGTTTCGAGCACTGAGGCTGAACGCAAGATGCTGGCGTTGCGTACAAAATGGTGGAACTCTACCGGTGGTGGTTCCCATACCAAGTCCAACACACAAAAAGGCAACGTCAAGGCCGGCGATGGCGGCGCCAAATTCCGCGGCGAATGGCCCGAAGTCGACAAGGCGAACTGGGACTGGATGAAGGAGAATAAGATCGACTTCACGACAGGGAACAAGATCGGCGGCCCAGCAGGGGCCTCGTGTGGGCCCCAGCTCGGTATTGGAGCTGGCAGCGGCCACCAGGCCCAGGCTGTCGTCGATGCCGTCGTCCAGCAGCGTGACGCCGGCCGCGGCTGGCTCAACCAAAATAAGCTCCTCGTCGCAGGCGGTCTCATTTTCTTCTACGTCCTCCTGGCCCGAGTGCTGGGTAGCGATAGCTGATTACTAGATGGCTTCGCATCGTTCAACACAGAAAATCAAGCAGGGTCGGCCTGATGTCGCCGATGGATAATAAATACAGTGCGCATGGAATGACACGGCTGAGCATGGCGTTTTTGGGCTTTTTCCGGCGACGGACACCGACGACGACACCAGCGATGGACACCGGTGACGGACCAGAGTGATACACACACAAACACAAAGAGTCTTACTAATAGAGGACTGAGACGGTTGAATGGGTTGGCAAAACGCGTATGACGAATGTATTCTAGATTCGACAGTGGAAATACCTCCTGGGAATATCAATTGCAACACTCACTCTTGAAATGACTTTCGTGGCGATACTAGCCGTGTGGCATGATGGTTCATTGGCTGCATGGGCTTAGCCAAGTGGCGTCTGATCTGCGTCGGCAACATTCTTCTCATCTGACGTGGCTTTGTTCTGCACGACCAGATGATCATTGGAGCGAGAAAAGCCGCTTAATAAGAGAGTAAGTCGATGTTGGTTCGACGTTGCATTTCCATAAAGCTTTGCCGTCGTATCTCGACAGTGCCAATATTCCTTATGTTGCTTATTTATAATTAGAGATAAAGGCGAAACTAGGTCCAGTCATTTACGACACAATGTACGATCAATTCGTGCCCCAGCATGTATCTCTCAAAGCTCCAGACCTCCACGTTCGCCGAAAAGTGCCGGAAAGTGGACGCCGGGCAGAGAACGGATGAGCCGACGGCCAGGTATCATCCGAAGGAAACATCAGACACGACATACTGAGCGCCGGCTGGCGACGATCACGAAGGGTGTCGGCTGTTCAGTGGTCTTGGCAAATGTTGGCAGGGAAACTGACTGCCCGGGAAATGTGAAGAAGACTGGCTTTCTGGTAAGCCGAAACGTGATATTCACCGGCATGAAGTCATGGCAGAGCAGGAGAAACACCAGACGGCGGATGTGGGATGAAAAGCTAGCGGTATATAGAGATGAGTTGAAAGTGATCGCCGGCTGACGAAAACCATTGGCACATCCACTGTCCAACAAGCACATCGCATGTAACCCTGGATAGCGTCTTGGCGGGTTGGAATAGCGCGGCTGATATTGCGTAAAGCATTCATACTTTTGTCCTCTGTGCATACTCGACTATGCAGCACATGGAATGCGTAACAGCTAGCCCACGTCGTTGCAGCGTTGTCCGTGCGTGGGCATCGTTGAAGAAGAAACTCGTGGTCGAGAACACGCTTGTGTTTGCGATGAGGCACTCGGACCGGGGGGTTCTGTAACAGGGTGTGGTGCCATGTTCATGCGGCGAGTCAAGGTGTCCTGGGGCCCCCTCGAGAGTGTCATCCAACTGACCCAACCAGTGGTTGGTCTCGTGGCTGGGTGCAACGTTCTTTTCGTCTCAACCGCATTTCATCAAGAAAGAAACTTGGTCTGAAGTCTAGCGGTGCCGTGCAATGGGATTTGGACTGCTGTGATCTAGCGCGCGGTTGTTTACGAAATCCAACGCCCGGAGCTCTGACACCTGAAGAAACTTATCCCGTCTTCCGGGGAAGCAGATGCCGAGTCTCTCGGTGATTGTAGGTCATCGACCGTTGGACAAGAGGTCTCTATTAGGTTTGTGTTCTTTTCTAAATTCGGCGCAGCGCTAGGGGCGCTCTCTAGATTGACCCAGATCCTGCAGCGGGTCGATGCAAGGGACACACATCCATTGCGTACCTTACATACGGCCCCATACGTAGGGCATACCAAGCATGTACGAAGTAGTAATTGAATTTCGAATAGTTTTCTCTGGAAAAAGGGGGCACTTTCAAGACATCGAATGACGACTAAGCAAGGGTCTCTTGCGCGCGCGAACGGCGATCAAACCAACAACATTCCCACCCCAGACTTGTCTCCCTCATAAAGGATTCTCCATCACTTTGACTTAGCCTCCCCCGCTGCCGCAAAAGCGTCCCGAACCCTACAGAACGCATCAACATTCTCTGCAAAACGACAATGTTCTACCCTGTAACAAAAACCCCATGATGAGGTGGGAAAAAAGGAGGAGGAGGGTAGGGATGCAAGAAGACCCAAGAAATCGTCCTATCTCCCCGGCCCGTCCAACCCTCTTGCAGGGCGTAGCGTCCAACTGCCGAATGCAGCACAACGGCCCACCCCCTTGCGCTCGAGCAGACGAAGCTTAAACACCCCGGTTCCTGGTCTCGTCTCGCGGCGACGAACGTTTGTCAAGCAGAAACATGTCACGGTCGCTGGCTGAGCCGGGGGCACGCTGGAGGAGACTGACATCCCACGCAGGTGAAGAACCGTTATGTGCTGGGGATCATTGAGGATGAGTTTCGAGCTGGTGCCGGGCGGGATGTGGAGGGCTGGGCAAACTCCACCGGGAACAGACGTCGAAGAAGCAAGGAGAAGACATCGTGGTACTTTCGCCGAACAGTCGCATGTAGCCTAATCGTCGTCCTCGCGGCTGTTCCTGAGATTGACGGTTCGCCTGATGGGACGTTTCCAAGGTACCTAGACCACTCGGGGGCAAGCCTCCGATTCGACAACATCGCCTTTGGCCCTGGGCAAACGATACGCACGGCTGCCTGCCTCCGTCTCGCCTCTTCCCTTTTCTCCCCTTCCCCTGTATGTGTCCATTCTTCTTAGGCTTTTCCGGATCTGCTGCAGGGGGCGGCGGCGGCGCGTTGAATGGTATAAGGCTGCGTTAGCGTCCCGCCGACTTCCCACGACCTCAGAAGGGAGGGTCCTTCTCTTCTTCTTTTGGAGGGCTGGAATTGCGCGACTTCTCTCCATCGACGGTACAAGCGGACAATATGGCGTCGAACACGAACTGGCCGCTCCAGGAAGAGCAGGCCGCTCGGAAGCAGACGTCGACCGTCGGTGTGTCAGAGTTTGATGATGCGGATAGTGTGTTGGAGAAGAACGAGACGCTGGTCGTCGGTACGACAAATCTCTATGAGAATGGGCAGTTGAGGTTGATTCCTGTGAGTGCTGCGTGTTGTTCTCCGTCGAATGGTGGCTGACTCCTTCTCAGATGCCAACGCCCGATCCCAAGGGTGAGAAACTCCATTCTTCGTTGAATGTCAACGACAGCTAATCGTCGTAGATCCATTGAACCTTCCTGCTTGGCGCAAGTGGACAGCCATCGGTTGTCTGTGCTTTTGTAAGTCTTGAACACCAAGATACAGACCAGCCTACTTACTGTATCCAGTTGGCGCCCTCGCCCTCTCAGCAGAGGTTGTCATCGGTGGTCTCCTCCCCATCTTCATCCTCGAATACTCCGGCGTCGATCCCCATGTCATCAACACCTTCGACTTCAAGAAGGCAAGCGGTGGCAGCGGCCTCAACATCAACCCCATGTCCGTTGTCCCGGCCGGCGTCAAACCCGCCTCTCTCGAAGAGGTCTCGCTGCTGGCCACCATGCCCCTACTGGCGAACGGTATCGCGAGTTACTTCCTCGTGCCAACATCCATCTGGATCGGTCGCCGACCCGTTCTACTGTTCGCCGCTACCTCTGCCTGGGCTGGTGGTCTGTTTGCCGCGTTCAGCACCAGTCTGCACCAGCATCTACTTGCGAGAGCGCTGATGGGTCTGGGTGCTGGCGCCGTGGAGGCGTTGATCCCCCTGATTGTTCAGGATATGGTCTTTATCCACCAGAGGAACAAGGCAATGTCGGCCGTTGTCTCTAGTCAGGGTATCATCATCATTGGGTTGGGAGTTGCGGCCCCTTGGGTGTCTGCCAACTACACCTGGAGGTGGATGTACTACATCACCTCGGGCTTGGGTATCTTGGCATGGGCTCTTCTCATCGCCTTCCTACCCGAGACTAGGTGGACCAGGTCTCAGGCGGAGCTCAGTATGTTGGCTTTTCCACTGGTGCTCACTAGATGCTAACTATATCCAGGTGGCCAGAAGATCTTCCCCCTTGCCCCTGGCCAAAACCGACCCGAGCTCGACTTCACGACCTTCACCCCGCGCACGACCTGGACCAACATCGGCGTCTTCCAGAACGGCTTCGAGTTCAAGCGCGCCGCAAAGTCCATGTTCGACGCCCTCCGCTCCACCTACTTCCCCGCGATCATCTGGGCTGTCCTCGCCAACAGCATCATGATCGTCAACAACCAGGCCGCGCAGCAGATCACGCCATTCGCGCTGCTTGCTCAGGGCTGGGAGTTCCAGTGGACTGGTCTCACCGTGCTACCCTTCTTCCTGGCCTCCGCGCTGGTGTATGTCTTTGGTGGTCCGGTGGCTGACAAGATGTCCAACGCGGTGACGAGGTGGAATGGTGGTAGTCGTGAGCCGGAGCATCACCTCGCCAACCTTGTTTTGCCGCTTGTCACTGGTGTGGCGGGATGCTTTATATTCGGAACGGCGGGTGAGAGGAACTTCCACTGGAGCGTTCTCCTCGTAGGCTCGTTCTTGATCGTCTTTTTGTTCCTTATGACCATGACCATCCTCAGCGTTTTCATTGTGGAAAGCTACCCACAGTGGGCAGGGTAAGTCATGATTGTGACGCACCTCTGAGAATCTTTGCTAATGTATAACAGGCCGGTGCTCGTTAACGTCTCGTCCCTGCGCATCGTCATCGCATTCTTCCTAGCCTCAAAAGCCACGATCTGGATCGCGGAGAAGGGACCCATCCAAACTTTTGCCCTCTACGCGGAGACCATCATCGTTCTGTCCCTGGGTCTGCCAGTCCTGTATTTCTGGGGCAAGAAGATGCGGCAGTGGACAGCTGGCAGTGTCAAGACCAAGCCAAGCGAGAAGGAGAAGGCGTTTGACGACGGTGCCTCTGTTTGAGGTCGGTAATGGTAATGATGTGATACCCCTTGGGGACGACTGCTTGGCTCGAAGCATGACGTGTAGTCCGGATAATAGAGACCGAATTCTGAATAATCAATCCTGTCGCTACCGAACGCTGGAGATATCTTCTCAGCTTGTAATACCTATTTGGTCACTGCCATCCGATCTGATACCTCACGTCAGCTGGGCGAAGACCTTCAATATCCTGTTCTATCTCACTACTCTCTCTGTGGCTTTCTTACTTTAATCTTCGTTACTATCCTCATCCTCCGTCTTGTCACCGTTACTCTGGTCCTCCTCGCCGGTCTCGTCGTCTTCCCCGTCATCCTTCCTATCGAAAGGGTCATCGGATCTTGTAAGTTGTTGATACAGCACTGTCCAGAAGGTCACTGAGAGCACCTTCCGTCTTTACGACCGCCAGAGAGTGAAGCTGATAGTGCGGTCCGCAAGGATGCAGGACCGAAGGGGACGAGGCCTGATAGAACTTGACAACACTGTCTCCCACGCAAACACGCCCCTGGGCGTAGCCTATAATGTCGGAGTCCGCAATGAAGACTGCCTTGTTTATAGAAAGACCCTGAATTGTTCTGTAAAATCCTGTTGCAGAGCCCAGCAGGCGGAAGACAGATCCCGGCCTCGCATCTTCAGGCGTCGAACGGATAACGTACTCCGGGCCTTGATGTAGGGACAACACGACATCTATTGCTGCGTCAATGTCCGAGTCGACGAAAGCGAGCACTTTGGGGTGTCTTTGATGCTCGTTGAGTGCCTTCTGAAGCTTTTCCCTGGCTTGGGAGAAGATATACCGACGGTTCTCCTCGCAACCTGGGAGTGTGGATTTGAAGAGAGTATGCAGGTCCTTGAACCCTCTTTTGAAGCCCTCCTTGGGTTGGTTCGGGCTGTAAGTCAGCAATAACCAGCAGAATGCTAGAAGACAGGCTTCGGCATGCTCAGCATTGTCGCATTCGGCGTAGATGCGCCTGAAGAACCTGATCCGTTCTGCGCCATGCCGCTTTAGTGTAAGTTCGTATTCAACGGATAGCCGCTGCGCAGCCAAGATGTCCTTTTCAATAAGCGCTCTGTCGCGGTCGTCAAAAACCGTCTCGATCACACCAAGTGTTTGGCCTTGCAGAACAATGCCGTCGTCACCAGTGAACTTGATTTCGTAGCTCTGTCCATCCACCGGCCCTTCCCAGTGAGTTGTAGTCTCTCGGTCTGCAGAGTCCAGGGGAACGCCTCCTAGCTCGATCAAAACATCGTCGAACCATCTATAGTCGTCGCTCCAGTCAGGAACCCAGGATGGCAGACCACTCTGGCGGTTTCCACTCCACACATTATCCAGCGGCCATAGGGTGTTCTCGTGCCGTATGATAGCCTTCGTCGCTTCCGTGTATATCTTGGCCACTGATTGTGTATAATCGGGACTTGGGAATGACTGTCCGAGTCTCTGAGAAATGCCGTAGAGCCCGAAGATCTTGTCTTTTGGGTTGGTGGCATGCCGAATTCTGGCATGTTGTACAAGGCTCGACAACTTCCCCTCCTCATTTGCTCCAGCCAATTCGGACTGGCTCCGTTGAATTTCCTGGTCATTGGTGCTGCCAGAAATATCTCGAAAATCCGAATAGGCGTAAAAGCAATTAACAAAGTTCCTCACCCCTTTGCTAGACAGAGAGAATGTAGCCTCCATAAGCTCCAAAGCTTGGCAGAAGGTGTCCCAGGCAATTACCTGTTTCCCGCAAAGTATGGCAGCATGGGTGGCAAGAAGAAGCTCTTGGAGAGTCCACATTCTCTCGAACCAGGGCCGTCCAAGAACGTCCTCAATTATCTCGCGAATCGTTTGAGCATCTGATGTCCCCCATCTAGTATCTGACATAATATGAACATGCATTGTTCTGGAATGAAGAGGATAGATCATGGGGCAAGAAATCAACTTGAACTGACCACATTGGTTCATGAACTTGGTGCAAAACTCGGTTCGAAAGTCTTCCCAAGAATCGTCTCGCAGCAGATATAAACGTTTCAGATGAAGAAAGAATGCATCCGTTTTAGCGTCGCCATTTCCCAACCAGACAAGGACGTCTTTAGCGACTTGGTAGATATCGCCCATCATCGCAACCTGAGTATTACGCTCCTGGACTCCACCAGGAGTCTGGTCAATGCAAATGCTATCGACCCATAGGATACGGTCCTCGGAGGCTCTCCTCAGATGCCTTAGTGCCGCATCGCAGTTGACGGTGATGGGCAAGATCAACGCCCCGAGCTGGAGATAATGTGACGAGCTCGGTGGGCCCCACACGTACGACAAGGCTTCAAAGTGATGTGAAGCTTCTATCACGGAATTTCGAGAGATCTGAATGCCACATTCAATCAGTGATCCGGAGAGAACTTCACCGGCTTTATATGCGGGGTGGAGGACTAGGAGCCTGGTCCGTCGAGGGCCACTTAGTTGGGTGTGTTGATATGACATTATGAGCCATGCAAGCAAATTCTAACGGTCTCATTAGCGAAGATGTTGGTGTCTCGAGAAAGGAACACCGGAGATGGCGCAAAATCAGAGAGAGAAATCCATGCATAGGTACTAAGTGTTGAAATGTGGAATCCCACTTTTTGAGGGGTGCTGCAGAACTCACTAGCTGCATTGCCAGCCTGCTCACGCTACCCCTATCAGCCGCAAGTAAGCCCATTCAGCTACGGCATAGCCTCTCATCTCCGCCTGATACATCTTCAGGTCTCTGATTGCTTCAGTCGCATCCATGGATATTATCAACAGCTTTACTAGTGCTGCGCATCCTACCAAAAACCGCTTCCAGTCAACAGCTCACGGATATCACGACAATTGTGTGCATACCTTATAGACAACGAAGTTTTAACAACTTTACTAAGACTGATATAACGAAAGTCCTGACATGCTCTTTAGTTTATATGTGAAGCAAAATCTTCCTTGAATGCTGTGAATATTTCGTCCAATGCCAACGTCTTGAGTGAACACCCACAAGGAACGATGTGGATGCAGTATGATTTGAATCAAAGCACGGAGGGTTACATTCAAGCCTACAGACTCGTTTTGCCAACTGTATCAAGTATATCAGTCAGGATGCTGGCGATATTTAACTACCCTAGGAGCTTTACTAGCCGAGCAGTGCTCCCTGTACCTTTAACAGTGGCGTGCTTAATACTTCTATAATGATAATGTAGTAAAGAAAACGATAGAAACAACGATACTAATAATGAAGATAAACTACGATGATGAATGATGATAACAACGATTAACGACGACGATTGACGACGACGACAGACGACGACGACAACTACAACGATAACGGCAGTAAGCGACTATATAAGCGATATCAAGGAATAATACGGGGATTAGTAAGATACACGGATTACACACGTGTGTATGGGCACTGCCCGGTTAGCAAAACTCTTGACTAGCAGTCGTTCCCCGCGCGAATGATTGGGTCCACAGCGAAGTAGTAGCAATACTGTTCAAGAGAGATGAGCCGAAACTCATTCCATACTCCTGTTGATATTCTATCGCTCCATTCAAATTTCTGCGGCGTTTGAGGGTGAACTTAATTCGGTAAGGTTTCCAGCAGCAAATCTTCCCCTGCCTGTGATTTCGCACATTTCACATGCCATCTTGTCAAGATGATGCCCGTCCAACGGATCTAGGTTCACTTGACGGGAAGTCTCTATAGGGTGTTAGTAGCAGGATATATAAGTAGGTTTCTTCTTTCTGTAACTTATCAACCGACGCGTTTCCCTCCTTCTCTCGGACGACCCATGTCTGGCACAATACAGCGTCACCTTACAATAAGGAATCTTTCGCACCGTCTCTGAGATACGCTTGCCTTCTGATCAATGGACGACGATACATATGAACAGCTGCTAGATGAGGCAGAGGCAGATGGATTACTGAAAGTCATACACGTGGCCCATCAGCCCTTCAACTCAAAGAGCTGGAAATCCATCCCCGTGGGGCTGGCCATCGTTCTCGCCAGTGACCCTGTTCTTGCGAGCGGCGAAAATGCAATTTGGATGGCCAGACTCGTCGTTAAAACCGGGAATATCGTCGGTCTGATGAAGGGCGGATTTCATTGGTCCCCCAAAAATGTTCACTCAGAGGCTTCGCACTTCGACATGAAAGTCAACGACCCCGAATTGTCACAGTACAAGCAAGAAGTTTCACGCACGTTTTATCTATCCGACACCCGGACTCCAGTTTCCTGAGCAGCGAAACTTGAAGTTGCTGCCAACAAGCAAAGCGACCTAGCAAGATTCAAGGTAAATGATTTGGAACTAGACCAAATTGAGAAAGCTGAGGCCTGGAACACCAACGGCCAGCTCATCTGCCACTACTGTCGGCATGATCAGAACAACAATTTTAATGCTATATATGACGACTTGCCACTTGAGGGCTGGTGGCCGTGGCCAAAGCAGAATGAACAAGCGGTTGGAATTCGACGCACGAGGCAAGTTGGCAAATCTGTCGATACTCCCAAGGTCAAAAGAGGCATGTCTAAGTCGATCGAGATGATGTATATTTAAGGGGAAGTATTGCTATCTAGGCGGTGTCAGTTAGCTACCCAGGCAGTGTCCACTACAAACGCGGGTAATCTATATATCCTACTGAGACCCCATTATCGCCCGTACTAAACCGACTGAATTTACTGCTGTCGTCGCTATCGTTATCGTCGTCGCTATCACTGTCGTCGTCGTTGTCGCCGTCGCCGTCGTCCATCGCCGTCGTCTTATATCGCCATATCGAAAAACTAGTTGCGCTACGAATAGATTCAAAGGGGACATTGGCCGGATAGCCAACGAAGACTACACGGTTAGCAAAACTCTCAACGGGACGTCATCAAGAAAATATAATGGTGGTATTTGTGGAGTAAGAATCAATCAAGTACTTATTTAGAAACAAGAAAGAGTGCTGGCCAAGCCATTGCTTAGTGCGATGGAGTAGAATTATTTATATTTCACCTTGGGGGTGGATTCGTCGCTGGCAAGAAACAGTTCGACACCCATCAATAACTTGAAACATGCCCGAAGCCAGAACGGAAGACAACAGGAAGCAGGGGGACGATGAAAGCTAGAGGTAACGATGATAAGACGAATGATGGAAAAGGCAGCAGTAAATGTAACGACTTGGGCCAGATGGCACAGCAAGAAAACTCGCTGAGTCGTCCATCTTCCTATGTTATAATAAACGAAAAGGTGATCTCTCTGAAGCATTCCCGACTTTTGCTTCATCTTCCAACTCTTCACCTTGCCCTCTGCTAAATCATTGAGGGAGCTCGTGTCTCGCCTGAAGAGTCGCTGTAGGCACTTCAGGAGAGACGGCGTTACCGTGCTGTCCCGGAGCCCAAGGGGGCGGTGGGCCGTACTTGGGATCAGGACTTGAAAACGCCCCCATCGGGGTCGCAGCCTCGGCGGCTTTGACCTTCTTCCTCTCGAGCACGAGCAAGAAGCTGAGAACCACAACGGCGATGGCGAGAGGCACGCCGACCCCAACCCCGATGCCAGCTGCAGCACCCGCAGAGATTCCATTGTTCAGTTCGGTTCGCGCTGACGACGATGGAGTACTAGAGCTCGTGGCTGTTGCTGTAATTCCGAGATCCGACTCGACGGCAGTGTTCAACATGATTTTGCCAGGCTGCTCGATGGTAAAGTTCGCCTGAAGGCATTCGTTCGGTTGGCCACACGCGTAAACCGCGGGGGGTTCACAGCCCCAAAGACCAATATGTCTGCCAGGGTCTGTTACATTCATGAGTTAGCGAGTAGTGGATATATTATTGCCGAAACGATCTGCCATACCTGCGCCGGAAATCTCAGATCTGTCGCAGTATTTTGGGCATCCTTCTGCTCCAAACTTTGAGTCGGTGCAAGCGCCACGATACAGGGTGTCATCGTCTGGGTCCATGCAAAGGCCATTTGTCAGGCAATAATGGTTATCGAAGCAGCAGGCTGCCGCTGCTTTGCCTCGAGGTGTAGGACACGGCTTCGCTGCGGTGTTGGCTATACCGTTAGGCCAGTAGCATGTTGTAGTTTGGCCGGCTATTTCGATGGCCAAGCTGAGGACACTGAGAATCTTGCATATTTGCATCGTGCTAAGTCAGGAGAGAAGTTTAGACAAGGGAACAGGCGACTGCGACCCTGCGTGAAACGAGGCCGGGTGCAACAAGTCTTATTAGTACACTACACTGTTCGTCTCAGCCTGATTGGGTCATGTGTGTAACTCTACATAGCTCGGGAAGATGGGAAGCCCCATACAGTCGGAAAGTTGTCACTTCCGCATGGGTTGCACGAATCAAATCTTCAGAAAACGGCACGAAAACAGTGATTCCGATGGCTCGAAGGCTGCGGCGTTGGCGATGATTTCATATAACGAAGGATTCGAGGCGGCATGCAGCTTTACAGCATATGCCAGAGGCCATCCTACAATGCGGGACCTCTGCCAACACACCAGGCTGCGAGTCTCTAAGGCAATAGATCTTCACAATATTACCGGTATGCTGACAATTGCGTGTGGACTTCATGTAGCCAAGCAGCCGAAAGCCCCACACCGGTGACTTTCGGAAAGCCATCTTGGGTTGGATCGACTCTCACGAGCAGTACACGATGCCCGATTAGTAGATAATTGCAGAGAGCGCGTAAAATTACCATGGAAAGAGACGACCAGCAGGCTGGCGGGCTTTTTGACCAATCCTCCTCAATGTTATCTGGAATTAAAGTTAACTAACACAATCTCTATCAACATCGCGGTGAGTTCGATGACGCCAATTAACTGTCCCTTTGATAGGTATGTGTTATGGGTGATTGAATTGCGTACCAAGGTTTGTCGATGCTCAAACCAAGCCATTCATCTTCAATATAACGGCCCATCCAACGCCGACTAAGCTGAGCGCGGTGAAACCAGCCGGGCTCATTTCACCGTAGAACCCCACGTGGCACCTGCCAACCTTCAATGCCAGTATCATATACGGCCGCGGCTCCCAAAACCATGACCCTATCAGTCCAAGTCCAAACTTCAGTTTTCTACCCACCTCGCCGGTTATTTGGGATACAGGCAGATTGCTGCCCAGCAATGATCGTTAGCCACGTTCGCTTTGCGACACTGCTGGAGAGAGACCACACGGACTGATTGTTCCCGGGACGGGATTCCGACTGTGCGAGGAGCGCTTGGTCCTGGGCTTGTCCCGCTGTTGGACTGGGAACGGTGGCAGCGGCTGTGGCCGCATGCGCGGCTTGGTTGGCTACGGGAGAGTTGTGGCTGCGAGGCAGCCGGTAGTTAGTTTCTCTAATGCTTGACGTTAGCAGAGACAAGGAATAGCAAGAGTGAAGTACGACAGCGACGGGAACAGAGATGGGGACAGAGACGGGAATGACGCGCTAGGTAGCGGCCATGAGGGCAATTCATAGTGATTAGAGAATTTGCGCTCGAGATAACTCAAGCTGACCACATGCAAATGCAGTGATAGCAGTGATTGCCACTGCAAGAGAGGATTGGGATCGGATAGGAAGGACATAAAGATGGAACACTTACGAGGACATTTTGGTGGTTGCGACAGTGGGTTGACGATGTTGATTGATTTGATGAGCCAAAATGAGCCTCAAGGGCACTGCGGAGGCTTTTCAACATGTTTTTGTTGCTACTGGAGGTAGCCCTATCCACCGCAGGATTAGAGTTTGAAAGCCACCACCCTCAAGGTAAGTTCTGCGCCATGAAGGCCAGCTGAAAGTAGGACATCCTCGTGCTCGTTTCACCATCTTAGATCGAATTATCCTCACGTGTGAGAAAATCACAATGGCAGAGTCCCCCAGTCCGATGCCAAAATTTTGCGAAGCAGTAGGAGTAACTTAATAGATATCCTACTACTCTTTTTTAAGTAGTAATTTTACTTTTGTTGAAGCCCCAAAAGTTTCTTGCATCAGGTATGTCGCTTGCTGGCCGCTAAGTCTTCGTGATGTGCGCAACAACAACATAGAGGCCGAGCATCACGTCATGCTTGCCGCCGACACCCGGCCCCACTATCGGATCCGGGTTGAGATGGAACGGGCCGAAGGAACGGGGGTCAATCGCCGAATGAATTAGATAAGCGAGGTGATGTCTTGGTCCCAGTGATTCCTGGAGGTCCCCACTAAAAGCACTGCTGATGTAATCCGGCACTGGAAGCGAGCGGTCGAAGGTTCCCCTGGTCGCGAGCCAAAAAGTAGCTTGTCCGTAGCGTACCGGCTGCCCTGTGGCTGGCACGATGGTGGTTTATTTTTGTCGCCTTTGCGGTCTGTGAATTGCGCTGGAATACCGCTAGAGGGACTTTGGCTACGCCGCACCAACAATGCAAGGACGGGACCTGCGGCGGGAGTGTTGTTTGTTCCGTCATCGACAGAGGGATAAACAAGCAAACGGTCATGTCATGATGTGCTGCTCCTATCCTATTAACGTATTCTATTGAGTTACGAAATTTGGTCAGGTGAGAAAGGGGTCGAATAGGAGAGGCAGCGATGCAATTGCCCGTTGATGCCCATTGCATCAGGCGACAGAAAGTGCCCAGAGCAGGAGCAGGGTCGACATTCTGGCCTGCCCGCCGACACGGAGCTGGGCAGTACGTACCGGCGCAACGGGGAGGAATGGAGCGAGCTCCCCTCTTTCTCTGCCTGACTTGACCCAATGAGATGCCAGGGTTGGCAAGCTTCGTCGGGTACGTACCGGCGCATGGCAGCGCAGCGCACCGCGCACCGTCCTTTCTTTCTTTTTTTGCGGGGGTAAAATTTGTGACGCAGCCCCGATTTTTTGTCATCATCGGATTGTCCCAACTTTTTTTTTTTTTTTTTTTTTTTCTTCGTGAGAGCAGGAGCAATAGGGAGCAAGTGCCCAAGTCCGGGTGGAAGGAGCAAGAAGCAAGAAGCACCTGCATCTTCTGCCTGCGTGGGAAAGGAGAAAACGGTTGGCAGCAGGAACAGTTGCCTATGCCCTTGCCTTCCCTAAACTATTGCATCAGAGTCACCAGAAGCAATCAAACAGACAAACGGAAGACAGGCAGGTGAGTGCCTGTGACATAATTGCCTCCCCCGTCGCTTCCATCTCCATCTCCATCTCCAGTTCTCCCTTCACCGCGTCCACGGCCACGTCCACGTCCACATCCACGTCCACATCCACGTCTGGGACCCTGTACCTTTTCTTCTCTCCACTTCTTGAACTTTCCCCTCCTCTGGGACCTCTCCTTTACGCAGTCCACGTCGCCAGGCGAGGTACCTTACAGACGCATCTCCATCACCGGTCACCTCGCAGCAGCATCGTCACCTACCACCCTCTCCCCCTTTACCCCTTTCCCTCGAGGCCGTTCGTTCGTCTCTCCTTTTTCTGCTTTGCATCTTGCATCGGCCAGGCTACCAACAGCGCGCACTGGCACCCACGGGATCGTCTTCCTAACATGCGCGTCCCCTGCTGTACATAGGCCCTTCTGCACGAGAAGAGTCACGACCTTACACTAAGCTGCCTACACACACTACCTCACTGCAGATACCTGCACTAAAGCTGAGGTAGCTTGGTTGCCCCGACTGAGGCCCGGACCTACAACTTGCGCTTTGCGACTTCACTGCACCGGGTGTTCTACTACCTTGCTTCTCTCGCCAGCATCAGCCGACGTTGCGGTCCTTCTTCTAGAAATACCCACCTGCTGAGTGTCCACCAGTAGATATCAGCTGCAATTCATCTGAGGTCTGAGGTGCTGCTGCTATCGCCGACAACGCTCGCGGACCGACCTGACGCACCCACCCCCCGGCTGCTCCTCTGTCGTCCTTGTCGTCCGCCCTCGTCCTGGCACTAGCCCCCCCAGTCGCACCTGCTCAAGAAAAAAAAGGATCCAGTCACCACTTCTGCGACTTGGACGTGGGCTCCCAACGCCGCTTTCTCAACACCACCACCACCTCCGCCTTCTCGTCAACCATGGCTCCCAACGTCAACACGAAGGCGAGGAACGGAGTCGGTGTCGGTGTCGTCGCCAACGGCAAGCCTCTCCGTCGCGTCGTGCCTGCAATTCCCCTCACCTACGAGCGCCGCCTCAAGGCCAATGCTGCTGCAAAGCATGCCGCCGCCCAAGCCCACGCCGCCTCCGTCCCAGTTGTATCCCTTCCTCGGCCCGCCGCCACCACCAACGGTTCTTCCTTGAAAATTCAGAACGACGTCGACGACTCTGCGCCACCGACCCCCAAAACCCTCGAGCCTGCCATCGCCGAGAAGACGGACAACGACGACAACGACGCCGCCGCCGAGGACGACAACGACGAGAAGCCTGCCGAAGACCATGCAGTAAAGGATCGCGACGGTACGTGTAAACTTCTGCTCGAGCTACAACTCTCGAGGTGGATGCTAATAATTGTCTACCAGGTACTCAACAGACTTCGATCACTGCCCCTGCTGCCACTGCCCCCGAAGTGTCCGAAGCGACCGACAAGCCCTCCGAACGAGACGCGCCCCCGACTGTCATGGAATTTGCGCCAGGTATGTTGCTTGCTGGCCGCTACGCATGCCAGGACTCTCCCTCATACCTTGCGGACGATCACCCGGCAGCTTCGCCGGCCTCTGGTCAGTCTGCTTGGTTGGGTGAGAATTCAAGGCAAGGTCTTTTGGGGCAGCAAACAAATTACTCACACCTTGCAGAGAAACACCAGCTTCCTCCGACTTTCCGACCCCCTCCTGTCATCTCTCCTTCGCGCTACAACATGCCTCCCGGCGCGCCCAACGGAACTCGCCCTGCGCCAGTCGTCCTCAATGGCACTTCTCACCGAGGCCCTCGATCTGTCCACAACGGCCCCCCGCACATGCATGGCCCGCGCCCAAGCAACGGCAGCCTGGTGCAGTTCGGCGGATTTGGTTCCAACTCCTCGTCTCCCGCCCCTCCTCACTCTGGCGGCTTCATGCCTCCTCCCGGCGCGCCCCTCCAGGACGGACGCCAGTTCCACAACCATGCCGCGGTGGCTGCCAACGGCTACCCTCCTCAAATGCCTTATGGCACCGAATTTGTCCCTGGAACCGCCGTAGACCAGTTTGGCAGACCGATTCCAGGTCCTCCTGGCATGGAGCAGTACCACCCGTACGTCAATGGCTACGGACCGTCCACCCCTCACAGCTTCCAGGGATCCCACTCGTCGGCTCAGGCGGAGGACGTCGGTGCCTACAACCACTACCCCGCGCCTGGCATCCCCAACGGTACTTCCCACCTCGATGACGCTCGCCCTCACCCTCCCCAGGCCGGAGGTTTCGGTGTACCACCCCAGCGGATGATGCCTGGTCCTATGCCGCCCCCGCACATGATGCATCCCGGACACGAAGCCCAGGCATTGGATGGACTCACCGCTTATCTGCGGTCACAGTTCCGTGATACCACATTCGCTGACTGTACCCTGGAGCTCCGATATCTGGACGACCGTTATCCTCCCGTCCGAATTCCCGGCCACCGCCTAGTGCTTGCCAGAAGTCAGGTCATCAAGAACATCCTCGAGTCTGAGAGCTTCGAATCTAGCCCGCCGGGTGCTAACCGCATGATTCTTCTCCCTTCCGACGACAAGTACCTTCGCTCCGATGCTTTTTGGATGGCAGTTCAGCATCTTTATGCCTACCCCCTGCTTGGCATCCCGGACCCCAGTGCCAATGGCGGTCTTGGCATGGCTGGCACGGCCGACGATCGGTTCGAATTCGCCCTTGGTTACGCCGCAGCTGGCCACGCGTTGGGTTGGCACCCAATTGTTGTTCGTGGCATGGAGATCGCCTCTCACTCTCTCGGCTGGTCCACCATTGAGCGAGCCATCGCATTCGCCCTGGGTGATGTAGCGGGCCGTGCCTCGGCCGACCGCCACACCCAGTTCGTCTACGGTGACGCAGTCCAGATTTTGATGAACGGGATTATCAACTTCCTCGTCAACAACTTCCCGGCAGACTTCACTCTGGACACGTCTGTAGCCGATCCTGAGCGCTACCCTCGCATCCCGTCTGTTCCTGCCATGCCGCCCACCCGTGAAGGCACCCCGACCATCGCCCACGGAACTTCGGGTAAGGACCGTCGTTCACGCCCAATGCACATCCAGTTCGGCGATCTGGCGTTGAACCATGACGGCTCTAGGGTGTCCGAGCCCTCACCGTTGTCGCCTCAGCAGCGAAACATTCAGTCCATCCTGTCAACCATCCTCATCAACCTGCCCTTCGCATTCTTGAAGCCGACTCTTGAATCGAGTGGCTTCGGCAACGTTAACGGATGGGCCAATGTGGAAGCGCGCCACCAAATCATGCTGGACGTTGTCAACGAGCGTGAGGCCAGAAGACACCGAGCAGTCGAGGCCGTAAGAGCTGGCGTCATTCCGGACGCCGAGTCAATCTTCTATGGTCTTCAGAGCGTGGAGCCCCGCGTGGCTGAGGAGTGGAACGGGCTCGGCTGGCGTGAGGAAGTGGTGTCGTACGTCAATGGCGACGCGCCGTCCCTCGGCCGGCAGTGGGTTCCGCTGATGGCTCAGAACGGCGGCGGCCATGTGGAGAACACGGGCCGCCCGGCTTATCCTTGAATCAAGCATTAGCCGGGATTACGATGTTACGACATGGAGACTCAAAAGAAAAAAGATCGACGACGACGATTCGGGGCGGTCTGCATTCGGCATTCACATGATGACCAAAAAGAAAAAAAGCGGCAATTCCTTTTCAGGAGGGTTCGGTTGATGGTTTGGGCATTGCGCATGGTGTTCTTTTGGCAGTTTTTTTGTGGAAAAGTCCAAGCTACAGAAAGCGTGGAAGTGAATGGGGCATTTTGTGCTGCGGTTATGCTGTTATGGGCATCTGTGTTGGTCTGGTTTGTTTGCGCGCGCGTGTGTTGATAGTCATGTCAGACTCGTAGCTGAATGTCTGCTCATCCTTGATGGTAGGGCTTTGCAGACGGGTACCTAATTGGCAGACTTGTTGACGCATGGCCATGGGCAGGTGTTTTTGGATGAGGTTGTAACCCCTCAACAGCGGCCGGTGAGCAGGATGGCAAATGATGGGATGAGGACAGGTAAAGGGGGACACGGAAAGATCAACGGGCCGGTTGTGGGGAGGACGTGTATACCCGGTGATGTATGGGTTGAGAGAGAGAAAAATGACGGCTCCTTATGAGGAGTGAGTGTTGCGGGGAGCCCAGGCGACGCCGGAGAACCGACAGGTTGGGCGGGTCGTTATTTTGCCATGGCCTCGACTCGTTTGCTAGGTATTCATAGTGTGTACTGATGAATCTGCAAAACATTTGCAAGTGTTTCCGGCCTGGATGGGTGTATCTGGTGATGCTGTCGAAGCTTCTGTTGCGCTTGTGATCGAAGAAGGGAAGAATATCCGAGCCTCACGAAGGAACGCGACATCACAGACCAACAACAAAGACAGAAGCAGACGCGAAGATTTAAACATTTCTTCGACTATCAACAGGATGCATGAACAGGTCATTAAACTTGATGGCGCACCTCTCCGAGAGTGGCATCTGGGAGGAAAAGTGTGGGGAAGTCCCCTGTCGCGAGGGGCACTCTTTGGACATGGCGACGTTGGCTGGGCCAATCAGTGGTGTTTGTTTCTTCAGTGGTCGAATTTGGGCCCCTCCATCCCCGGGACAGCAGGGATCAATGATGAATTGCCTGAGAGCCGAGGCATGTGCTTGCTTCCCTCCTCGCGCTTGTTTCCTTGGGGGTCCAGTGGCTTTCCCGTGACGCCTGACGCCCAGCCCAGCAGCGCCAGGTATCTGCAACTGTGCGAGTACGACCGACCTCCGCGACGCCCAAAGCTGAAGGTGCGAACGTCGAGTTCCGCATTCCACACACATACACGCGCGACCACTACTACAACACTCTCTCTTAATTACTTTACATAACCAACTTTTAACTCTTTCCTTCTTCCGCTTCTTTCGTCGTCTGCGATACTCAACTTAATTGCCGCCGCGCCCAACCACATCGCCCAGCTCGGTGTACGTCCAACTCTCCTTTCCCAGACATCGGCCCCGGTCGTTGAGGTCATCGCGCAAAGCCGACGCTAGAGTTCCGGCATTGACACGTGCTAACGGAGCTTCCTCAGTTCGGACCAAACCCTCCTCACGCTTCCCCAGATTCTCCAAACCTCCGCCCGAAGCACACGACAAGTCACGACACCTCCCTCCATCTCTCCGCCGTCTCTTATCGTCGACTACCACCCTCTCACTACCGAACCGATCCCCGCGAAAGTCAGCTGCTCCAATGGCCTCCGCCGCGACCTCGTCGTCGCGGCCAGGCCCAGTCGGCGCCGCCGCTGTCTCCACCCCGAGTCCTCGTCCTGCCGGCAGCGGTCCTTCGCGAGCGCCGCCCTCGCGCAGCAGCGTCACCGACCCCGTCCTCCGAAACACCCTGCGATACACCATCTCCGCGAAGGAGTATGCCACCCTGCACAAGTACGTCCTCTCGCGGTCGCGCATCCTCAAGAGGGCTGCGCCGAGCGTGAGCGCCGTCGAGCGCATCGTTGAAGGGGAGAAGCCGAAGCAGAATGCCGGACCGGGTGCTGGAGGACGGACGGTGGACGATTACAATGCGCGCGCGGTGCGCCATTCCTTGCGTGTGTTCATCGGTACGGCGGTTGCGATGAAGGGATGGGCCTTGATTTCCCAGAAGCTGTTGGGCGCGAAGCCAGAGTAAGTGCCACCAAGGATATCCAGAACGACTAGATGCTGACATGGAGACAGTCCTGCTGTGGCTGGCCAGAAACAACCACTACACAAGTCGCCGACGCTCCGCCTTTCGCTCTCTCTATCTACCATCCTCCTGCTCTACCGCATCCTCTTCCGATTCCTGGCACGTCTGCGTGCCCATCTTCTCGACCCCACGGCCGCGCCCTTTCGCCAAAGAAACCCGCGTACAGCAGCGACCTTGACGTCTCCGTACGCCCCCGCCATCGGTGCGTCGCTGGCCGGTGTATTCTTGGGCGTCTACCCTTCCCAGCAGTTGCGCGTCACCATCGCCATCTACACGCTCTTCAGGGCGCTCGAGTTCGGATGGAATCTGTGTGAAGAGGAGGGCATGATCTGGGGCTTCAAGAACGGAGGCAAGGTCAAGCGGGAGAGACCATGGTGGTGGGGCAGCTGGCTCATTCAGCCGTTCGCCTTCGGACAGCTGCTCCATGCTGTGGTGTTCGACCGGGACTGTTTCCCTGAGACATACGGAAACTTCATTTTCAAGAATTCGACGGCGTACATTCACCCCAGACCGGCGGATTACCCGGCACACCTCAAGTGGCCCAAGGCCTATGAGATTGTGGACAACTTGGCTCAGATGGCCAAGCTCAACTGGCCGTACGTATTCCTCTTCATCTTACCTGACTTAGCTAACATTCGCAGGCCATACATCTCACCAACTCTCTTCCCGAACAAGGAGACGCTCCCAGCGACCCTCAGCGCCGTTAAGCCCCTGACCTCAACCGCCCACCCCATCATCAACTCACTCTCCTGCGCGACGCTTCACCCCTCCGACCCGTCTTGCCTGCGAACTTATCTCAACTTCTGGCTGGGCTCATTTCCCGGCCTCACCCGCTTCTTCCTCATCATCTACTCCGCCGTTACCTTCCTCCCGCGCTTCCGCTCGCTGTACAACGCCCCCGTCACGACTCTCCAGCGGGTCCTCGCCAAGTCGCTGCGCATGAGCACCTTCGTCACGGGGTCCATTTCCACCGCCTGGGCCAGCATCTGCTTCTTCCAGCAGTGGTTCCCGCGCACCTTCCTCCCCACGCAGAGGTTCTTCCTCGGTGGCTTCCTGGCTGGTCTGTGGGCCTGGGTCGAGAAGCGCAACGGACGTGGCGTGTTCCTATACTCTGCCCGCGTTAGCGTTGACTCCCTGTGGAAGGTTGGCGTAAAGAGGAGGTGGTGGAGGGCGATGAAGGGCGGCGATGTGTGGGTGTTTGTCATGGCGTTGATGGTCACTGGTGTCGTCTACGAGAGGGACGCAAGGGCTGTGAAGGAGGGTAACTGGAGAAAGGGCATCAGCTGGGTGCGTGGTGAGGGTTGGAGGGACTGGAGCATCGAAGAGGATACGGAGGCGGAGGATGAGCATATTGAGAAGATGGAGTAGGTGTGATTGCTTTTGATGAGATGAGACCTTGAGATCACGGTCGTTGTAGGTTTCGGTTTGCATGGTTTATTCTTCATGGCGGGGTGTTGTAGGCGCCTTACCTGTTGTACGAGAGTGTTACGACTTTATGTTTGATAGATGTTTAATGTGCTACAATTCTGGCGTCGACATTCAAATGGATGGCTTTCCATTGAAGATGGTACTTTCTAATGCGTGACCGGGGGTGGGGGTAACCTATCTTCTACGTCGTTGGTAGACCCCCTTGCTGTTATCGCTCACCCGTTATTCTCGTCAAAAATGTGCCATCACGTGCCATCACGTGCCATCACTCAGAGCGAGACTATCACGAAGACTACCGTATTAGAATGAGCATAAGGCACACTCAGTAAGTTGTGATTCGAATCTGACACCCTGGCCTTAACTTTTGCAGTAAACTGAGACCTGCGAATGCGGTTGTTTTAATACGCCATTGTTGATCAAGGCCTAAGGCAAAGCCAAAGCTGAAGGGGAAGATATCAAGCTTGTCAGGCACATGGCCGAAGTTGCATGTGCCTTGCCAAACAGCGTTAGAACTGCGAGGCTTTTACCATGAACATCTGCATGCCTGTGCCGTCAATGACCTCATGTTATCTGCATGACCTCACTTGGTGCACTGCGCCAGCTGTGTCTGTGAAGTTTCATTGGGCAAAAGAATGCACATTGAGACGTGGTATGAACATCGATTGGCCAATCTGGCCATGTAAGTACCGTCGTCGGGTCCTCAACCCACGCACCCACCATAATGTAAGGCAGGTACAGTACGCCGTCGATACTATCGTTGGATGTTAACATGTACGCCTTTGAATATATATTCTTTCATTCCCATTTGCCTCGGAATCAAAGCTCAATGATCCAGGATATCGAGTTAGATTTCACAAGTCAAAATCCCCCCCCCCCCCCCCCCCCCCCCCCTTGAACCCAAACTTGTATCGTTGATACTGGCTATATACCTCTTTATCTCAGACAGTATCTCGGCGCTAAACATGGGTGCTTCAGCCGAGGTCGTTGTTGCTGTTATAACTTTACTGGCCGCTTTGCCCACGACTGTTCTGGTCTTCCTCACATGCTTCAAGCGTCTAAAACGAAGGGCTCTCGTCAAAAGAGACTTGATCCGTAGACCAGTACGCATACTGCCACTGCATTCATCTGACGGTTACTTATTATCCATCTCACAGCATCATTGCCTTGCAACCTTCAACCCCTCTTGGAGATCACGAGCTTCAGCCCAAACAAATCTTCGTCAAGGGTTCGTTCTTCGTCAAACAGCATCACATCGAGATGAAACCACATTCGCCGCATACATCCAAAGCTATACTGAGGCAAGTTCAACAATCACGGGGGCTCAGTGTATGCTTGATATTTACTCATCCAAAACACAGCATACCAGCGGGAGCTTTCTTTACTACAATGACATAGACGTCCAAGGAGTATAGAAACGAAATTAGACCTCCCGAAACAGTCCATTTTTCTGATTTTGGCGTTGTAATTGATTTGTCGAAGAAGAGCTGTCGTCCATTGCGTTAAGGCAGAAGCAAGCTAGCGAAATCTATAAGACAATTATCGTGACTTCTATCGCGAATCACAAATCGCGAGGACGAAAAGCCCAGCTCGGATTCATGATTTAATCAGATGCTTGAGACCACCTCCTATAATAACGATACATCAGGAGACCTCGCTCTGCAAATACCATGTTCCCCACGTTTCCTTTTTTCAGTTTATCTGGGTCCAGGTCGGGCTCATTTGCTCGCCAAAATACTGAGTAGTATGTTGAGGAACATAAGAGCAAAGCTTCCCTCACCTGGATTGGTGAATGACAGGTCAAGGTACAAGTGAGACTATCATCTTCCTCTGTAACGTGCTACGCTTACACGGCATGGAACGGAGTTTCGGTCCCGCACGCCCTCCCCTCGAAAGCTACACCGTCGCCTGGACTGTGTTTGCTGACTGGATTGGTTAATCGTTTTAGTTAGGTTTCAGTTACACGGGATATAGGGGTGAATTCTAGCCCCGTCTGGGGATGACAGCCTCGAGCCCCGTGGAACTTCAAAAGGAGGCACCATATGCCAAAGACTATTAAGTAGCAGCCATGCTTCTATAAGAGAGCTGTGACTCTGGGCTTTCTATCCCTGAAACAATCTCTTCCCATCTCATCTAAAGACTTCAACCTTTACTCTGTCGAAGAGTTTACCTCAATTGCATTTTAACAAACCCCCAGCACTCACGAACCTTCGACTACCAAAATTTAACGTCACACCTTTTTCTCTCAAGCGTCTTCACTGTCATGAAAGCTTCCCCTGAGTTCATCGTCGCTCTCGTGACACTGATGGCAGCCCTTCCCCCGGCAATGCTGGTTATATTCAACTGTGCCAGGCGCCCACGGAGATTAGGGAGTTCTCTGAGGACTTCAACTGCGGAGGTGACAGCTCACACTATTTGGGCGTGGCCAAGTAGATGTCGATTCTCCAATAAATGTCCCCTGACTGACTTCAAACTTGCTAGGAACAATACGTACCCTTGCACAACTTGGTTGCAAGTGAGAACATCAACGTAACTCTTAACTACCAAGCCTACCGAAGTGTTCATTCCAACAAGAAGTCTAGCGCCACTGGCTTTCCCGTTGTGACATCATGTTAGCTTCAATCTACATGAAGTCAGTAACTACTTCGTGCTCTAAAATGCCCTTCTTTGCTAACCGTTGACAGGGAATCAATTGTACGGTGTACCAGAGTGTTGTGACCACAAAGTAAGGAGTTATGGCAGAGAAGGGGACTGGTGGATGGAGTTCATAACTGGAGGAAGTGAAGCATCGTTGCCTAAAGTTGCTGATTGCGAATGCACCTATAGGGCTTTCAGGAGAGGTGAGGTTAGAGACGTTACTTGTTCGTACTCGGAAGATACCATACACGGTAAAGCTATCGAGAGAGACGTCGTATTTTGCTCGGCCATTTGAAATAATCCGCCTTACATTCAAGAGTATTTAAAGTAACCACCTAGTGCAACTAGAATGTAGACTCAAAGCCTCACTGGGCTCCTCCACTTGCCACCATTGGGAAACATGTTGAAACCATGTACACGTCTGACAGAGCGACTCATCAACAGCGTATCAAATGTCATAAAAGTCACGCTCAAGAACTGCTCGCGAAACGGAATCACCGAAGTATTATTTACGGTTATTGCAGAATAAGGCACGTCCGACGTCTCCGAACTTAATGGCCGTTTGCGACGGAAAAGTCAGTCTTGATGCACCATGCAGCCCGACTGAGCCTGCTTATCATCCCAATCTTTACCTGATAAAAGTTGCGCAATTTCCCAGTTAGGTGTATCATACACAGTCCACATTCTTTAGACTCTCATTGGCTGACATGTGTGAGTCGTATCTCAGATGCAAGAATACGCAGGCTGCAATATGCACTTAATGATTCGTTGAGGACCCTTGATATAAACCGTGACACGCTGCAGCCTTGGCCGAAACAGGTGCTTGGTCTGACATACAGGGCCCTGGAGGCCCGAATGATCAGGAAAGGTCGTGTTCGTAGCAGAACGAGCGCGACATTTGACGCGCATTAACCAAATTGAATGGGGTATTCGTCTTCACGTCCCTCCAACGAGGGGATGATTCATAATATGTAAACCCCGTATAGCTCCTCTGTGTACGCGTTCTGTTCGTGTTTATCATTCAGGATCGCAATGTCAATGGCACGGATTTATTCCGAAGAACTTCTCACTCTTCGATATCTTTCCATAGAAAACATCCTTACGTCGCGAAGAATAACTCGGTAACTAGGCAGTCCCGATGGGAGTATCTTCCAAGTTCTCGCCCGAGTTTTTCGTTGGTCTCCTGGCCTTACTCGCGGCCCTTCCTACTATGATTCTTGTCCTGGTCAACTGCGTCGCTCGACTTAGAAGAAAAGATCAGACAGGAACCCAAAGACACCCAAGCCAGAAACTTGTACCTGATAAGGCTCCTTTTATTTAGTATCGAGACCCATATTGAGGACTGTACAGTACTAGCGCCCAGCATACAACCTGAGTGTGTCCCACAAGCATAATTTGACCCTGAGTTCCATCGGTCTTTTGGAACATACCCTTTTCCAAGAATTAAATATACGACAACTCAAAACATGGAAAACTGTGAGGTTCAACAGTTGGGACCAAGACAGTTTGCTGGTTTGTATTTGTCAACCTTTGTTTTGAAATCCCTTGCTGACCATTATTGTTTCAAGCATCATGAGAAGCGTTGATGGATGCCAGGGTAACAGGCCACAACAAGCCTCAGGTTCAAAATATGGTCGTTCTTTCGCATGGAAGAGGAACTGCTGGTATATGAGGGCCAAGATCTTCAATACTAATGGTGTCTGCAGTTTGGGCTAGGAGTCCGCAATAACTAGTGCTATCTAATACCACTTGACCTGTGTAATTATTCAGAGAATCTCTTGGCTATAAGATACAGAAATAACTTCGGTAAGTGCTTCGAGCTCAAAAGCATGATGCTAGTGTCAGTTGACTGACCAATACACGTGTGGCATTGCTTACTAGGGACATGCACTTACTCTCAGCCATATCCGGTGAACGATTTCTTAAGCTTAGGAGAATTTATCTAAGATACCCAGGCCTACAGCAAAACTTTCAATACTACATTGCTATTGCGACAATTTTGAAGATGCAAAAGTTATTAAAGCGCTGATACGAACGATCTATCTCGACGAATGCCCATTGCGAAGTCAAATCCTGACGAAATCATCGACGAAGCCAGTGCTCTAAACAATCGTTACCTTGAAGACTGGTTCCGCAGGTAAGTCTATTATCATCACCTTTGCTTGAGTGTTGACGCCAACTAAATGGCCGTAGAACAATAAAATCATTGTGCATGTGCACCGCCCGGGAGGTCGGGGACGGCGCGGGGCGCGATAAAATCACGCGCCCACGGAGAAACTTGGAAGTGGATGCTTGCAACTCGACCAGGGACACGAATATGGGGTAAACATGGCGACCAGGTTCGTAAAATACAGGACCTCCGCAGTACCGCACTCAAGCCGCTGACAAGTGACCGGATGAACCCCACAGATTAAGGTAACAACGGCGTATTGCCTCCCCATGGGCGGCTTTTAACCCCGCCATCCCACACCAAATCGGCGCCCTCGTCTTTGGCGCGCCAATCCTGTAACCACTTCAAGCAAGTACCGGTAGTCAACGTCAATATCAGGTGGCCACCGCCCGTTAGCCTGGTCTTGGCCTCTCCGCATTCTAATTGTTGTCTTTCCCGAGGCGATTGCCAGAAACGCATGATTGCTGGGGTCCGCGTACGGAGTCGCTCCGGATCGTCCTTGTTGTCTGTCTTGACTCGGGTGAAAGCGCTCCAGTTACATTGCGTGAATGAGACAGTCCACCAGGAACAATACCCTAGCCATTCCACATGCCACTTCAGTCGCGCATCCGATCGGCTCAGGGGTAGGGACGGCTCGGACGCCTGATGATGTCGACAGTTTTATTGCCATTGCATGTCTGCTTGCTCTGCGAGTATAAAGCCGCCTTAGATCTCTCTCAATTGTCATGTAGCATTCAGCACCAGCATCTCAGTTTTCAGAGGCGGGTCTTCCTTGAGACACAGCAGCCATGTACCTGTCTAAGATCGTCTCTGCTTCGCTCGGTCTCTTTGGCCTCTTCGGCTCAGCCGCCGCCTACACCAACCCAATCCGTAACCCTGGCGGCGGTGATCCCCAGATCTCGTGGTTCGACGGCTACTACTACCTGATCTCGACCGAGTGGACGAACCTCCAGCTCGCCAGAGCCACGACCATCGAGGGACTCAAGACTGCCACCCCGAAGGTCATTTACTCTGACTCCAACCCCACGCGATGCTGTAGCGTCTGGGCTCCTGAGATCCACTACTTTGACGGAAGGTGGTATCTCTACTACACTGCCGGCAACGATGGCAACTTAGATGGCCAAAGAATGCATGCTCTGCAGGGTAGGTTTTGACCCATTACGTCCAAAAAGCTCTTCAAAGCTGACAAACATATCTACAGGTGGCGCATCTCCCTGGGATGACTGGTCTTATGCTGGCCAAATCACTGATGATTGGTCCCTCGACGGCACTGTTGTCCGATTCAATGACTGGGGCAACTACTTCGTCTACTCCTGCATGACCGGCGTTGAGCACCAATCCGCGTGCGTGCGCAAGCTCGGTGATGACTACGTCTCTGCTGGCTCCGACATCACCATCATTTCTCAGCCCGACCAGGCTTGGGAGCAGAGTGAAGTCCCCGTCCAAGAGGGCTTCTACGGCCTCTACTTTGGTGGAAAGACCTACATCGCCTACTCTGCCAACTACTGCTGGACTCCGGACTACTGCGTTGCTCTGCTCGAGTGGGATGGCGTCACGGATCCGGCGTCGCCCTCGGCATGGACGAAGAGCAATGGATGTCAGTTGACTGCCGCTAATGGAAACTTTGGCACTGGCCACAACAGCTTCTTCCGCAGCCCCGATGAGACCGAGACCTACATCACTTTCCATGCAACCAGCAACGCCAACGGCGCGTGTGATGACAACCGCTACGTCATGGTCCAGCCCATCACTGCCAATGCTGATGGAACGCCCAACTTCGGTATCCCTCAGGCGTCTACCTACGATTGGCCTGAGCCCAGCGCCTAACATGGGTGGACGTACAGATTGGAGAGACAAGTCAAAGGTGAATAGCGGATGCATCTCGTATAGATAATGATGAATGAAACCTAAATGAACAATACATTTCAGAGCGGATCTATGATACCACTAGAGTTCTGTGAATGTCTGTCAAGTCTTGCTTTCCCAGTAGATGAGCTTACAGATTACGATATTATCTCGGTTGTCTGTCTTGTTTTCGTGGTCTGTTTGCGCTCGGAATCGTAAGAAGTATCTTCAGGACACTGAAATGAGCCTGGCAAAGTTGTGTCCAGTCCCATGCCTGCTGTTCAGTTCGTGGCATAGGTCAATCCCTCAGCTACTTAGCGACTAGGAGAACCCCATTTCGACATCCCTCATGTTCGTAAGGGTACATACGCAGTGTTCATGCTGATCGACAGACGTCAGTTGGTTACCTTAAATATGGAAGTATCAATTAAAGGATCGGGGTGTACTAAACAAACCGTGTGGTGTAGAACAAGAGAGCTTCTCTCTGTCGCGCTTGAACTGGTTTGCTGATGAACCATCTGTAGGTCTTTAAGACAATATCCCTCCCTTTGAATTGCATGGAGTCGGTCTGACTGATGACGAATAAACTTATACTGCCAGATTGGGTGCGATTTGTACTTTTGGAGAATATACCGTCTTGAAATCCGCTTGTCTTGTGGTGTAAGTGCCCCTTTGAGGCAGGCGATGTCTGCGGTAACCCTTGATGCATCGGAATATGACCACAATCGCGGACGGCACGGAGATAATCAAGGTTGCCGAAGCAACGATTACTTCAGGCGATGATGACATTGCTTTTGACAAGTGACGTGTTTTGAGTGGGATGATGATACGAAGGAGAGCCATGGCTTCCTTTAAGGAAATCTTCCTTCTAATATCAACATCTCCTTCCATTCCTCTTTTTCAGAAAAGAATGGAATCGTCATTGGCGTGCTTTCACGTTTGCCAGAATGGACATCCTACAGAAGAAACAACTTTAAGGCTGTGTCTCCCGACTTGGGTGAGACATACATGACAAGGGCGGATGCCTTCCGCTGGTTGGAGTTTACCGCCATCTTGGAAATGCACGTCGCCGCTTCGAGCACGATTCTAATTTGACACAGAGGGGTGAGAGCTACGATTGGAAGATCGACATATGCAGGGAGACAGCCGCGAGACGCTCAGAAGAGAAATGGATGTCATAGACAGGAATATTACTTCAAAGGCGGTGCTAGAGGCTGACGTACGCAGTTTTGCTACACTGGTATGGCCAGACTTTTCTGATCATACAGCGCGATGGAGCCAGCCTGAAGGACTTGGAACTTCAATTTCTCCAGGCAGTGGATGATTGCGGCAGAGACGTGAAACTGAACCTTACGCGTTATCTAATGTAATGTGATGTACTCTAACGAGTATTTTTACTCCGTTTTCAAATATGTACGTTGTTGTCTGGCCCATCCGAAGGTTGAGTTGACAGTGCAACGCGACGTAGCATCGGAGAACGCAACAGTAGTTTAACCAAACATTGTTGAACTTCAAGCCGCTTTCATAGACCTGAACTGTGCAAAAGCTGCTGCATCAGAAAGTCCACCAGAGGTTCAAGGCTCTCAACGTTCATGTGAAAAGTTTGCCTAGGCAGTGAGTGACATGTACGGAGTAAATTGGCGAAGTGCGGACTTAAATCTTGTCGCCGTACTCCGCCCGCTCGGAAGTATGCTGGGCACCCGTTGTCCGTTTTAAACTGGCAGTTGTCAATACTCGGCGCTAAAACAACCTTATATCTCTAGCGTCCGCCTTCTCAATATGATTCTCTCCCACACAGAAACATTGATCAACAACTACAATGTCCATTGGTTACCGAAGAAGGAAGCACACTCCCGTCATGAAGCAGTTCATCCTCGAGGATTCCCATGTGAGGACCGGATGACAGATAAAATGACGCCAATCGCACCGAGAATAGTGATGCGTCTGAAGATCGTCGGAAGAAACAACGTTTCGGTCACAGTTTCGGCAAGCGGGGGAAATGATCGCATTTAGAATCACGGACGGCAACTCTATTCGGGCGCTCGCTCCAAACAAGAAACCGTGAATGGCTCACAGAGCCGCAAAGTTTCATGCTTAAAACGTCCACGTCACGCAAGGAAATTTCCATACTTTAACAAGAAACCTGATCGCACAGGCCCGTTCGGAGCGCATGTGAAAACCACCATGGGCTCCAGTCCTTTTTCTCATCCTTCTTCCCATCTCGACGACGCCAGCTGATAGAGGGTCTGGGGAAATTTCAACCGTCAAGCTGATCTTATATTTCTCTTTTAGACCTTGAAGTGCCAAGGCCACTTTTGTGTTTATCGTTGCATAATATTCGGCTTCCAAGAAATTTGGTATTAGACGATCAAACGCAGCTCCAATGGGCCGTCATGCGACATTTTTCTCGGCCGCCTTCTTGGCCACGGGAGGCTTTTTGTTCGGATTCGATTCCGGCATTATCACGTCCACCATCGCACTCCAGACATTTAAAGACTACTTTCACCCATCTGATGCTATTGCTGGAGGAATAGTATCATCGTTCCAGGGAGGAGCGATCCTTGGGACGATAGTGAATATGCTATTTTCCGACTGGCTGGGACGGCGCAATACGGTGTTTCTTGGCTCAATCATATCTGGTCTGGGATCTGCACTCCAGGCCGGCTCTCGGAATCTGCTCACCCTCATCATCGGGCGGTTCATCGGCGGTGCTGCTGTCGGAATTCTCACATCGACCATCCCGATGTATGCTTCGGAACTATCGGAAGCCAAGCATCGGGGTAAACTCTCAGGTCTCCTGCAATGGATGCTGAGCTGGGGCTTCTTGGTAGCCCAGTGGTTGGGCTACGGGTGCTCGTTCGTGAAGACTGACTTTTCATGTGAGATCCGATGCTAACTTCGGTGTGATTACCTGCTGACTCACCCTAGGGCGCTTCCCTCTGGCGTTCCAATGCATCCCGGGTATCATCTTGGCACTTGGCATATACTTCCTTCAAGAGTCACCTCGCTGGCTTATGGAAAAGGGACGACCTGATGAGGCTCGGCAAGGATTGGACAAGTTACGCATTGGTGTAGATGAGAAGGTCGTTGAGGTTGAGTACAACGAAATCCGACTTGCTGTCCGTGAACAATCTGCCCTCAACAAAACCTGGAATCTATGGAAGGAAATTCTCACACGTCCTTCCTGGCGCAAGCGACTGCTCTTGGGTTGCGCTCTTCAAGCATTTTCTCCATTGTCTGGCATTAACGTCATCAACTATTTCGGCCCTCGCATATACGAACTTCTGGGCATTGGAACGCAGACATCACTGATGATCATCGGTATAAACGGCGCTCTTGGCATTATCTACAACTCCGTTGGTCTTTGGATGTTGGATCGCGTTGGGCGAGTTAGACCTCTCATCGTCTCTGCTCTCGGATTGGCGGCTGCCCTGCTGGTTAACGCGATCCAATTCCAGTACCTGGACAGGTCTAACGCGGATCAGTTGAGGAGTATGGTGGCCATGAATTTCGTGTTTGGCTTCTTCTTCACCCCGCTTGGCATCATCAGCTGGGTGTACCCTGCAGAAATTTTCCCTCTAGAAATTCGGGCTCTCGGCAATGCTCTCACCACCTTCACCAACTGGACCGTCAATTTAATTCTGGTCTCATTTTCACCACAAGCCCTCACGGCTATAGGATTCAAGTTTTTCTACGTCTTCTTCGTCTTCAACATGATAGCGGCGGTTTGTTATTATTTGTTTTATCCAGAAACACGAGGCAAGACTCTGGAGCAGATGGACGAGCTTTTCGGCGATGGTGTTCCGCCATTCAACCAACAGTCTGTTCCAGCTATTACAGAGTCTACTGATGAAGAGGCTCGGGGCGAAATCATTTCGGCTGGGGCTACAACACAACCCTTGAAAACAACCAAGCGTACGTACACACAATACAACACCTTTCATTTGGAGGGATAGAAGGGCGGGCTTCGGAGTTCGGGATACAAGGGACGTATTGTCAGACTCACGTAATCTAAAGCAGGTTCTCCAACGAAAGATTGAGAGACATGGTAGTGATAAACCAACATGAAATTTCCCAGAGTTTCTTCTGCGCTTAGAGCCTGAGACGTTGAACACTTTGTCACTGAATGATAAGAGTTAAAGCAATGGATGACAGAATATCTATGTGATCTTGACTGCTATTGGTTGCCCCTGTTGGTAGCAAACAAACCGACAATCGGTTGCCAACACCGCCGCGGTGTCAACAGGGCGGTGCCTTTTCTTGACTAGCTAAGCCACCAACCTCCCAGCCTGCTGTGCCGCTTGAGGCACACAAGCATAGGCATTCAGTCCTGCAAACTGGAATATAAATTGACGGGGGTTTTCCCATCATAAGGCATGGCGGTGTTGGTCTCCGCAAACAAATCTGACTCATCGATTGTCATCATAGTTGCTCGTTCCAACCATATTTGATTCCTTGCACATCCTACTCCGCCTTATCATCACGGCAATACATACGCTGATTATTGAGATGAATATCGAACACGAGAAAACAAAGACTCTAAGAATGGTTGCCAACTCGACAATGTTGAAAGGTAATTATGTCGCCTTGAAAGTTTATTGCAGGGTCTGACAAAAGCAGAGCCATCTGAGTACCAACAAGATCGTGCGCGGCTGCGTCGCGCGATTTGCCGGGCCATCTTCTGGCTGATCCTCAATCTCTTTTTTCTAGCAGGGCATATCTACATCCTGTACGGCATCTACTGCAGATACCAGAGTTGGAACCAATTGAGCAGTTCCGACAAGCGGTGGATTTTCCAGCCATTATTTACGTCGACTATAGTGCTTCTATATCTCGCAAACGCCATTTTCGATGTGGTGGATATCAGAGAGGAAATATTACGCCAAGCTTCAAAAGACCACTCGTAGAGAAGTGACCCCGTCACCTGATGGCGGCTTCAACATAGTCCAAGATGATTATTTGGTCACAATACCACGCAAACATCTGTCGAACCAGGGCCCCTGGACGCACCGTATGCCCAGCTTACGAACCTATGCCGGACTCCTGCTCCTGCCTTGCATTCAAAGGATGCCACCCCGGGAAGTTCAATCCATTATTGGCTATTGATGCCGTGCCGATTATCGTCCCACGCCACCTTAGAGGCTCGTTCGGACTTGGAGATGGGGCGAACCAATCACTATGTTGCACTAGCTTCGGAGATGACTTTTCGTCTGAAGAATCCCCTCGGGACCGGGAAGTCTCACGACAGAGACATTGGAGGCCCGTTCTCCATAGACGTCATTTACCTCCTCACATCGTTTTCTAGAAATATTCTGGAGTGCTTCAATTGATCCCTCGGCCGGAATCAAACCGACCATATCCTTGGCTATTCAGATCCCGTAATAGTGATTTTCTAACATCCCCGATGGCCATTCCAGAAGTCAACGCACCAAACGAAAGCCATCAGAATGGCGGACCTAAAGTCGCAATTGTTGGAGCGGGGTTGACGGGTCTGATCACGGCCCATGGCCTCAAGAAGGTGTGTCGCAGTGCCTATGCCATATTCTTTGATATTCTCGCGCTGATGATCGGCAGAATGGATTTGAGGTCACGGTCTTCGAGCGCGACGCGAGCATTGATGCGCGTCCCAGAGACTGGACGATTCTGATTCACTGGGGAATGTCGACTTTGACCGAGATGCTCCCCGACCACATAGTCAAGAACTTTCCAAAGGCTTATTGCAATCCTCACCTGCAATTCGATGATTGGGACGAGAGCGTCCTGGGGTACAACGCCCTTACTGGCGAGGTGTTGTTCCGGAACTCCACTCCCGGCGCCCGGCGAGTCAGCCGTCGTCGCTTCCGGGAGGTTCTGGCGGAGGACCTTGACATCCAGTGGGGTAAAGGTCTCAAAGCGCTGGACATCATCGACGACGACTGTGTGCGACTTTCTTTCAATGATAATTCAAACTTCGATGCAAACTATGTTCTGGGAACGGATGGTGCGTCGTCAAAAGTTCGGGAGTTCCTGGTGGACGCCGAAGTTGCCAAACCGGTGCCCTCCGGCTTCATGATCGCCAACTGCAATGTTAAGTACGGAGATGAACAGAAAGTCAATACGATCGTGAAGGCACACTCAGTGTTTGCCTCCATGCTTGGTTCTGGGGTTATGGCTGGTTGTGGTGGTATGTATCGCTTACCCTTATTTCCCGCCGGGGGATTTTAGCTAATTTTGCCTGTGACAGTCATGGCTGTAAACGATCCCAAAGACGTTGCCTCATGGGAGACGTTCTGGGTCAAAGTCTGGAAAGGAGAGCCCGTGACTCTAGCTGGACAGGAAGCAATTGACTTTGTCAAAAGTGACTTGGAGGGGTTTTGCGAGCCGTTCCGATCCGCGATAGAGTGGACACCGGACGGAAGTCTTTGCTACATTGACGAAATGAAGTATTGGCTGCCGTCAGCATGGCAAACTCATGACGGAAAAGTCACACTCGCAGGCGACGCAGCCCATCCGATGCTCCCATGTAAGCAAAACCACATCTGCTTCGCTGTTTTCCGTGCTGACTCTTTTTCAGTCCGAGGTCAAGGTCTTCAACATGCCATCATCGATTCCGACAAGTATGTTAAAGCCCTAATTCTGCTGAGGAAGACTGGCGACACGGCAATGAGAGAGGAAACCATGACATTGTACGGAGCTGATGTTGTTGCACGTGGCTGCACCGCGGTTGCGCAATCGCTCAGCGAGGCCGAGAAGGCAATGAACAAGGACACCGTCAGCAAGATGCTTATGGTTACTCAAGGACACGGCAGGTCTATTTGAGAAGGATGATGATCAGAGTACGGTCTAGGCGGGCGAGAATTATGTTCCACAGGAGTTCGTTTTGATACCAAAAAAAGAAGCGATAACAACTTGAGATCGCAAGGAACTGCCATCGAAAATTATGGGAATTGGATTTTGAGAATCATCACTCATTGAGATGAACAAGTGTCATTGGAATCACCTTCAGACGGCCATCTTGTCGACTTCGCATAGAAATCAAAGTGTATGCTCGAGGCAGCTGATTACAGGAGGGCGAGTATTGTAAGGTATAGTGCAACGTTCAGTCACAAGGTCGACTTCACTCGGGAGTTTTGTGCTTGGCACAGGTGCCTCACGAAGGCAAGAGGGCCCAGTCGCCAGCGATGGTAATGTACAAGATGCTTTGTTATATCTACACAGGAAGACAATGGTCAGAGGTCTCGAGGAAGCTGGCAGCGAAGCCTCGGATGCCAAAGACGAGAAGAAGATAATCAACGACGTGCTCTCAGCTACTTTGAACCAATTCAATGCTTAGCACTGCTTCTTGGATCCATCGGTGTAAAAGTAGTCCTCGTTGATCTTGATGGAGTCGGCGTGCCAGGTCTTGCCACCATCAGTGGTCTTGATACCGCTGGAGGAGCCGCCGGTAAGCTGAAGGGTGTCTCCGAAGTTAGAGTCGGCCTCGCTGAGAGTGACAGTAAGGTTGCTCCAGCCTGCAAGTATTTGTTTAGCAAAAGTCCACGACACGAGACATTTTCGAGGGTGGCTTACTGTAGGCGCCAAGGGTACCGCAGGCGCCGGAGTAGCACTCGTTGCTGGAGTAAATCCAGGTAGGAGCCTTGCCGTTCTTGTCCTCTGCAATTGGTGTTAGAATGAGGTATTTGTGTTAGCAAGAGAGGATCTTACTGTCGGTCTGCTGGGAGACGAGGGCACCGTTGATCCAGACCTTCTGGGTCACACCCTTGGAGGCATCATAGGTGACTGCAGGCATTTTAGTCTTCAATATGGCGCGGATCTGACACTGGAAGGTGGACTGACGCTCGAAGTCAACGTTGGACTTGTTGGGAATGGCGACGTAGCTCTGGGCAACCTGCTCAGCTATGCGAATGTTAGCAACTGTACTGTTAGGGAACCATGCAAGCTTGGTACAACTTACTTCCGGTGAAGGTGCTAGCAGCGACACACCAGGCGTCGTTGGCCGCAGGGCAGCCCCTATCAAAACATCGTCAGCTCGTCCAAGCATATTTGACTCGAAATGCGCCATCACTTACTCCTGAGCGTTGTTGGGCGCCCAGTTCAGCAGGGGCTGGAAGAGATCCGTGCTGTCGTCGCTCAAGGACTGGGAGATGCCAACCCAGATCGACATCCAAGGCTGGGCAGTCTTGTCTGCGACAACAGTTCCGCAGGGGATAGGAGGAGGGACCAGAGTGTAGGTGGCCTTGGCGATCGCGTTGCTGGCGGGGCCGAGGTTGAACATGTTGCCGAACTTCCAGTCATCGTACTTACCTCGCACAGCGAGGGCACCGGCGGCAGCAGCAAGAGAAGAGGAACGCATCTTGGCTTGGTTTCAAACAAACAAAAGAGTGAATAAAAAGTTGGTTGGTTATTGAAGCAATATCTTGAAAGAGAGTGAGCCAAGAAAGCCAAGACTGATGGTTGCACTCAAATGCTTATATTGTTTTCAGCGGCATGTTCTAACTACCTATTTCGACGATCCGTCTTACAGGCTGGGGCAATTTTCGCCGGCCATAAATTGAAGGGGTTGTTGCTGGGTTAAAGCGGGCTGTCGTTGCAAACAAACGACGCTCCTCGGCTAGGGGCCGAGTTGCGCTGATCGTTTAATTGGGTTCTGGATAAGACGGCACGTCCCAGGGCTGAGAGTTAACCCGCGAATCGAAGCTGTTGGCGTTCGATTCTTCGTTTTAGGGGGTGCCTTGTTCAGGAATCCGGCTAACTTGCCAGTTTAGCGTCCGGTTGCACGGTCGCATATCTATCTACGACTCGCTTCGGTCTCGTTATCACCTCACTGCGGCCTCTTGCGATCTCGTTCACGGGCTTCTCCAAGCGATTAAGATCTAGTCAGCTGAGGGCCGTCTTAACAAATAAGACTTCAGTCTTTCGCTGGATCGCCGGTTTGACGACCCTTGTACCATCGTCACTCTCAGTTGACATTATCGGTGAAATACTAGCCGGCCTCGTTCGATTCATCTATCATCCCACCGGGCCCATTTAACCAGATTCTCGGGGCGCTGAAAGAACCGGTGAATCTCTAATCTTCTTTTAGAATTCTGAAGGCCACTTTTAATCCCATTCGGTTCCATCCGTTCCATCGATCCCATCAAGTTGCCCCCCACTTCCCGCGGTCATCTCCCTTCTTGACACCAGCTCGGAAGCCAACCTGCGGTTTATTCCAACCTCCCCCTAAAGTGACCCTGCTATGTCGACTATTCGCTCTCATCAATGACTTCTCCCCAGGAACTTGCCTCTTTTCCGTACACGATGCTCTCCAATTTCTCCTTTAGCAATGGAACATGCGGCACTTTTCCCAAGGGCAAACGAATCGTGCGCCCGTCAAACATGATCTCAGCCACCGGCTGAACCCAGGCAGCAGTCCCAACCACGAAGACGGCCACAAGACTCTCGTCGTCGACCGCCCGGACAATATCAGACATGGTAATGTCACTTTCCAACACCTCGACTTTTTCAACACCCTCATTCGCAGGGCCACCGACGAACATCTTGCGCGACAGCTCGAGGATAGATCTGCGAGTTCCGCCTGCAAGAATAATCTTCCTTTCATCGAGCGGCGGTGTCACCATCTGAAGACCTCCCGTCGAGGTCCTCCAAATGACGAAGACGTTTGCGGATCCGGCTTCAGTAACCTGCCGATCCGGTCCAAAGAGCCAAAGAATCTGGTCATAGCCCAGTCGGCGAGCTTCGCCCTGAGCCTGAATGGTCGGACCATAGTTGGCAGCTACCTTGGCAGCTCCAGTGCCGCCTGGCCATGCTCGAACAGTTGACTCTGTACTAGCCAGCAACCGAATTCCGTTCTTCGCGTTGTCATCGTTCGGGGCTGTCGTAGGGTTGAGCCACGGCCAGTGAATGAGAAAGATATAGAGCAGCGCCTCCTCCGGGACCCTGAGACCAAGACTGCTGTCTGTCCCAATCAATGTCGGCCGGATGTACAACATGGAGCCGGTCTTGTCTCTGGGGAGCCACTTCGGTGCTTCAATCACGCAAAGCTTATGAATAAGTTTCAGCAACTCTTCGGGCTCGAAGCCCGGTAGTGAGATGCGCTCCGCTGATGAGAGCATGCGGCTGCAGTTATAGAGCGGGCGGTGCAGTCTAAGGCGGCCGTCAACTCCGCGGTAGACCTTCATTCCCTCGAAGCAGCCGGTGGCGTAGTGAATGACATTCGCCGAGGGCATCAGAGGTATCGGACCGTACGGGACGAGCTTCGGGTTCTCCCAGCCTTTTGCGGAAGTCCAAGAGACCGTAATCATATGGTCAGTAGTCGCCTTCAAGCTCGTGATCTCCGGGGATCCCGGCGCTGGAACCGGCTTTGGCTCCTTTGTCCATTGAATCTCGAGAGCTGATGCCTTCAACGTGGATGGCTTGGTGACCGTCATAGTTGCTGATGGCGTGAGGGCAAGTTCGAATTCCGAGAGGTATTCCGAAAATCGTGAAGAGAAAGCTCAAAGTACCATGCCAACTAGTGATCCTTAATGTGTCTACTGAGATATTTATCGTGGGTTTTGCGGCTGTTTGGTCTCGACGGTGGATCGGCGTTATCTTAAGGCGCATAGGGCGCAAGGCGCAGGGCGTTTTTGACTGGACATGTCCTCACCAACTTCTGCATCGTGATTGTCAACACGTGGGTCGATGGGCGCGGTTGACGTAAATATTGTCGTAGGTGGCGTGCAGCAGAGCGGGGAGAAGATAAGGTTGCAATGTTTGAGCAAACATGGATGCTACACGTTTTCGCCAGTAACAACGTGGTGGTGCGCGATGATGACTTGATCACATCCGGACAAATGACTAAAATGCCAGCATAACCCAGTATCGGCATCATTCATCTCGCGTGGCAGATGTACTGGCAGTGTGCTTGGCGGCTCCGTCGTCTGGCTGCCTGGCAAGCCTTCGCAACGACACAAATTGGTGGTTGTGTCTCCTCAATGGGATCTCCGCGTAAGCTCATCGTGCTCGTGTGATGTCAGGCACACATCATCCTCCAAAGCTCTCCCGTGTACACAACAATCATAATCAGCTCTATGTACACCCGTAATACTGCATCTGCAAAACTTCGTAAAGACTTCACCAGACTGAGTTTCGCCGCAACTTGAATGATGAGCCAACCCAATCAACATGGACTTTGTGGTATGTTAATCGAAGATGAAGTCTCTCTTTGCACTATAATCATTTCCACACATAGAATCACTACTATTCAATTTGAATTCGTCTTGCCAATGATATTCTACAGACTTGAACGATGTAGGAGCTTGACTGGTTGTAGACCACATTTTGAAACACATTCTTGATCGAAGCAGTTGATAATGACGTGGTCAACTCTGGACAACAGATAACGACGAAAAGAAAAGGAATAGAAGAACGAAACCAGTTCAGATATGAGACTTCAAGTCTCTGCCTGATCAGGTATAAGTGTCGGTGCGGAAAGGAAACACCTCCTTTACAAATTGAACCACAACTTAACCCATTTTCTAGCGAGATATAGGAGTGATGTTACAGGCCCTTAGAATTGTACCGGCAATACCGGTAATATGATTTCGTGTCTCACAAAGAAGCCACCCGGATTTTGCGCTGAGTGTGGTTGTTAGTCCTGAGAAAGTCCGGTGTATCCGGAGTGTCGGGAACTAGGAGAAAGCCCGACCCGGAGGGTTCCAACACGAAGAGGCTCGACAAGTGGGGGTGGATTCCACCGCAGCATGAACTGCAAAGGGAGTATTGCTAGGGGGTTGCAGCCTGAGTCGGATTCCGCATCAACTTGACAACTCCAAGTCGTGATTACCCAATGCTTGAAAAGCAGTTTCCAGTCTGATTTCTGCTCAAACTACGTACACCGAGCCAAATGTCTGAAAGTTTCTGGTAATTCCCTAATGAAGTTCCTCGTATCAAAGCGGGTGTGGGCGATCAACTCAGTACTTGTAAACAGTGGGATCGATCCAGAACCTTGCACCTGCGGACTGTTCCGACGCCTGATTCCGCCAGAACCTAGTGATCAAGGACCAGACTCCGAGCATACTCGCTCGCCAACGACAAGGCGTGAATGTTTCCAGCAACAGCACCACTGAAGTCTGGACTGAACACCGCCATTGTGGCTTTGCCGCAGTCGCCTTGGCAATATGGAGGAATTATTCCCGCAAATGAAGTGTGTCTCCATGGATGTTTGAGGCGAAAGTTTCTCCCTCACCAGACTGAGAGTCTTCGGCCTAGGCAATTGACAGACTTGCCAACTAAGAGCTCATACTTTGAATAAAGTCTTTGTACTGAAATAGCCTTTTCCCCCCGTATTCTCATACCGGCGGGATCCCGCAACATTGAAGGGGTAAATTAGGAGACCAATGACAGCTGCCATGACTCGGCTGCCACTGTGTTGAGAGCGTTCGCTTAAGCATCTGGGGGCATCCGCCGCAAAGATCGAGAGATGCACCCGGCGCACCCGTGCTGCCCTTTTATCATTTAGGTATGTTACACCGGCGCCCGAACATACATAGTAATAGCAGCATCTCAATTAAGACGCAACCGCAGCGTTCTCTCAATGATCAAAGCGATCGTTTGAAACGGGCAGAATTGCAAGCGCATTGGACGCTAGCTTGGCCCCCAAAGCAAGCGCAATACACACACACTTAAATCCAACGCAACCCAGGCAGACCGTAGCCGAGCCAAAGAAGAAAAATCGGGGAATTTTCGCCTCAATACCAAGAACTCGGGAGTGTTGAGTAAACTAAGAATCAACCTACGCAGTAAGCTTCAGGAGAACTTTCCGAGCATTTAGATTGTTTATGGGGAACCGAACGCTGTCAGCCGCCATGGGTTCGCGCTGGCAAGCCGCCCGTGTCAGAGAGTTGTGGAACCTGACCCCCCCTGGTAGGATCTTTTGACTAACAGGCCCAACGGCGCTTAAGCGAGGGTGGCACGGTACGGGAGAGGCGATGAGGCCATCGTCAGGTCTGGACGCAACGGGGCCTAGGCGAGGCCATCGTCATTTCAAGATGTGGGATTATGGGGGAATCGTATATTGGTATAATCTTGTTACATTCGTGACTTGAATCGCGGCTGACAACCGACCTTTGGGCCGTCTTTGCAACAATCGCAACACAATGGCAGAAACACCGTGAACAAGGCACTGTATTCGCCCTTCCAGAAGTAAGGTTGATTCCATCAATCACGAGATTTCAGTGTCTCTAGCCTAGGGGATGAAACCCGACTTCTCTTTTTGGCAGATCGATGCAAGGAGGAAAACCGCATGCGGAATAGGGCACGACGGGTGAAGGGGGCGGAATACGAAAAAACAACATGATTGGAGCGACTTGCGCGCCGTTTCATCGCAAATTACCTTCACTTTTCGGAAACACTGGGTGCGACCCCACGGCCCCCGGGGTGTTCAACACCGCCAACAGCCCAAACGACTTACACAGAGAGCCCCGTCTTCGGTCTTGGCCTCGCTCATCATCAACGAGCCCATCATAATCCTCCGGCACTTTTGGATCAATCCTTACTAGAAGGTCTTGGCGATGGAGGCGTCCGGTTGTGTTAAAAAGATGGCGGCTCCTCGAGCAACGTCAAGAGAAAGAAAGATCTCTTTGATCAGCAGGTCCTATCTCATCAACTCTTGGTATCGTCCGTCCTTTCATTGAGAAAAGCATAGTTCTTTTCCGCAGTCCATTCATTTTCGATCTCGTCCATTCTTTCCAATACTAACAAAGTACATTCACTTTCCACCAACTCACACCCATAAACCTCGTCCAAAATGGCCCGTTCCAACCAGCTTCTCCTCGCCGTCTTCCTGGCTCTCACCGGCGTCCAGGCCGCCCCCCAGCCTGCGCGCTTCGGCACCCCCGTCGTCGCCCGCGCCGCTGAGCCCGCCGAATTCTCTCCCCAGCCCTCGGCCGGCCCCGGCGGCAGCTCCTTCAAGGACTCGGCCCACTTCCGCGTGTACGGCGCCTCGGACGCCGACGCCACGACCGCCCTCGGCATGCTCGAGGGCGCCTACGAGTGCTTCGTCAACACCCTCGGCTGGCGCTCCTCCGGCCTGTCCTTCGACGACGCGACCGACGCCGGCCCCTGGTACAAGACCAACGTCTACTCCGTCAAGACGCTCGAGAGCGCCGCGGGCGTGATGCACTCCGAGCAGGCCTCCGGCGCCGCGTGGCTCGAGGTCGTCGACACCTACCTCACCAAGGCCGGCGTCACCGTCCACGAGTGGGGTCACGGCCTGCACTACCACCAGAACACCTGGGTCGACCAGGCCGCGACGGGCACCTGGTGGGAGACGGTCGCCAACTGGATCGCTGATACCTACCAGACGTCCGACCTCTGCGCCGCCGCCCGCGAGAAGCACAACCAGGAAGAGGGCCGCACCGAGTTCGAGGTCAACAAGGTCCTCGGCGACTCGTTCCAGGTCATCGTCGACGGCACCGTCGACTCGGGCAACTACTACCAGGCGTGGCCGTTCCTGACGTACCTCACCAACAACCCGGACAACATCGGCGGGCTCGGCAAGGACGCGCTGCACCAGATGATGAAGCAGTACAAGGAGGGCAGCAACGAGACGCCGCTGCACACGCTCAACCGCGTCGCGTCCAACAGCACCGCGGGCGAGATCGTCGGCGCCTACTGGGCCCGCATGGCCTACGTCGACATCGGCCACAAGCAGGCGCAGGACATCTTCCTCGCCGAGCAGTCGCGCATCAACTTCGCCAACGTCGACGGCTCCGGCTCCGAGTACAAGGTCAAGAGCGCCCGCGCGCCGCGCTACATGGGCTCCAACATCATGCCCCTCAAGGTCAGCGGCGACAAGGTCGAGGTCAAGGTCACCTCCTCGGGCGAGTACACGGCCACCCTGTCCCTCTTCAACGCGAGCACCAAGAAGGGCCGCTACGTCAAGCTCGCCAACGGCGCCGGCTCCGCGACCCTCGAGTCCGGCGAGGAGGCCAGCCTGGTGATTGCCAACACGCCCAAGGAGCCCATCCAGTACAGCGGCTTCGAGCTCGCCAACAGCGACGCTAACAAGGGCCTGGACTACTCCTTCACCCTGACCGGTGCCACCGTTGCCTAAATGGGGATTCCTGAGGATGTATGTTTTGTACTTTTGAGTAAATACTTCTTTTCTCTGTATACTGTCAGCCGCTGGATGCAGGCTTGTACATATTTCCAAGATACCAAGCATTGGAACATTGTTTCCGCAAGTTGAATATCTCTCATGTTCGTGACGCGTGAAGTGATGCTGCCTTGCTTCTTTGGCGAAGTTTTGATGTGTCTTTCAGAGTGGCTTGTGCTGTGAGCGTGGGCGGACTGTGGCTGGCAGATGCTAGGCTTTGCGAACCTAGAGTTTGGTTGCAGGAATTTGAGAATCCGCTGATTATTGAATACTTAAAGACAATGCAATGGCAGCCGCAGTACAAATGACGGGAGTCTTTGGCTGGGGCATCCCGCGGTCGGAACGATGATGAGAAGAATCTGTTGGCTGACCAACCCGACATAGTTGGCGAACATTGTACTTCTGAATACACAAAAGGGGGGTTTCGCTCGCAGCGGCAGCTCATGCAATCGGAAGATGGCGTAGAAAGCCGAGCAACACTTGTCGACTGCGTTTAATGGTCGTTAGACGCCGAGATATCTTGCTGATTCATGAGAGTTATCGCCGTTTGTTTGCAAGCAAGCAGACGTACAGAACAGGTTCGATAAGATATCCGAGGTGAAAGACAAACTCATGAACGAGCTTTGCGTGATCTTAATTTAGGATGGCGTAGAGCAAGTAGTACCAGCGCCCCCCAGCGCTGGAAATCATGATGTGGTAGGCCAGCGGGTAAGAATTTGGTAGCCTTTCAGGCCCCTGATACCGCAAATGACGTCCGAGAAAGCCATGCGCAGCAACTAGCAATGAATGGAGGCACGGCAGACAGGAATGCCAATAAGAGTCAGAACTTGCCACAGAGTCCCACGGTACTTCGAGATAGGTCCGTATTCGCCCTTAGGTCTCACCCGGCAGTTCAAGGCATGCAAATGAACACTATCTTTAACAAGAATGTAGCGACGTGACTGGCTACCGAGGTTCATTCTCACCTTAGCATGTAGCTGTGAATACTGGGACAACCTGATGGTGAGAATGCAATGATGCAGAAAGGTACCTGCACCCAATGCAGAATAGGTTGAATGAAGTCTGTCACTTGGGGGCGTGGTGGTTCTTAATCAGGCCATCATAACGTGCCGGAGTTGTCTGGAAACTACGTTTTGCAATGCGTTATGAATTGCGTGCTCGTTGTTTTCTTTTGACGTTTTTCTAGGCCCGTGGTACTTCCCTCATAGGACAAAGCAAATTGTTCTCTAAACGAGCGAACAAGATGGACTTGTGCAACCATAATTGTGTGGTGCCATTTCCAGTATTTGTGAATCATCTCAGATCTGCAAAGTATCAATCAATCTAACCAACTATCCAGGTGCTGTAGGCAGTTGTTCCTCCAACTACTACATCATACATGGCAAGTCACGAGTCTCTCGGTGAAGGCTTAATTCCCTGTTTCATCCAAGTATTCCTTGAAGACCGCTCTCCGATAGGAGCGCAACATATGTATTCGTTACACCTGGTGCAGTTGTTACCTCTGCATTGCCATAATAGTCAGTAGCTAGAGATATCAGCGGTGTTTCTTGATCAATGCTGACTGCAGGAAGACAACAATTACGTACCGATTGGTTTCCATTTGCCAACATTGGCAGCGGTATCATGCCCGGTGTTCACGGCCACCGCAATCCAGTCATCCCGATCAATGTCAGCTTGGCACAACGTGACGTTGGCCAAGTTGGCCAGGTCCACCCGGGCATGACATGTTTCGAGAACCTTGCGTGGCTGCCCAACTTCCATGACTACTTCTACCCAAGCATGATTCCTGAATGGCCGCCGGTCGGTATTCATTAAATCAAGCGGACCGTACCAAGGCACACCTGTATCACCCCAGAAGGGATTGTTGCATTTGATCTCCTCGTCAGGCACGCCCACCACTCGACCAAAGAGAGGACCTTCCGTTACATATCCGAACCAGTCTCCGCTATATGCCCACCTTGTTTCGAGAACCTGTTTGCAGAAAGAAAACACTTGGTCAATAACCATTGGTGCACGGCACGAGTGGCATCACTCTTGTCCCAAGTAATCGAGAGGATAAGGGAAAAATAGAGAAAAGGGAAGTGTACTCACAGCGGTCCCATTAGGGGGTGCTTGGTTGTCAGCCATGCCCAGCGCAGCACACCAGGCTTGATTGATGCCAGCAAGATCGTAGCAATTGATGGTATCATTCGCCGCTCCGAAGACAACTGTCATTTCCAGTATTCCTCCATGGCTAAGAAAGCCACAACTTGCCTTCCCTGCAATGTTGTCGTACGCGAGATGTGTGGGGAGGATAGTCCAGATGTTTTGAGCTATGTACTTTGCGGCTGCTTGCTTGTACTCGATGGTCGAATGTGTCTGGACATAGGTGGCAAGATCCATCACACTATTGCGAATGATCTCGAGACGATGAGCATAAGGGAAAGATTGGGAGAAGACGTCGTGAAGAGGGTCAACGAAGAAATAGGCTTCTAGAGGAACAGCGGGAGCATGGTCGACTGTCTGATTCGGAACTGGTGACAATCCGTCAGTCACGATGTCCACACGGTTTGGTACCATTAATGTCAGTATTGAGCCAAAAGCAACCCACCAGGAGACCCGACAGCATTGCAGCTAAGGATTGAAATTGTCCAATCGATTCCCGATTTGAATGGTCCCAAGATATTCCCATTCACAAGCCACTATCACATCGAAACTAATTCTATGGCAGCTAGAATTACCAGCAAACAAACGAAACCAGGATTGTTTGATGGGAACTATCTTGAGTTCTGCTAAGTCGATTGGGTTCCTGGAGAAATGGTAGCAAGACGGATATGCGGAAGCCTCGGCTGATCTTACTGCAGCAGGCGATGTGCAGCTGCAAAACCTTGGGAAATGGCTATACAAAGTATGGTCCCTTTGCCCAATCTTGAACCTGACCAGTGTTATTATTCTTCTCCAATTGTTCAATCACGGCTCAGTCGTTCTTTCCACTTTGCTCCAAATCCTCATCTTGAATCGCCATGACGTCTGACGAGGTCCCTGTACGGACGCCTGTGCAAGCTCCAACCTCCCAACGTGAGCTCGCTTTGCGGAAGTTCGTGGAGGTTGGTCTAAACCGAGCGCCAGAAGCTGGGAGTACACTCGCTGTGGGCACCGACTTGAGCCCCCGAAATTTGGTTTCAATGTGCCAGAATGCCCTCCCTGGCATCGCTGTGCAGCTCCGGGGATCGAATGCCGTATTTACACCTCTTGGTTTCCGGCAAACTCTAAATCTGACATTCGCTTCTACGGCGGCATCTGGAGCGCTCTCCTCTTCTGCAGCCTCCTCTGGGGGGAAGGAGCCTCTCTCGATGCGTCTTACAATTCTACAATGCCAGGATTACGCGAGTGCTGCCGAGGCGTTCAAAAGGCACGTCGGGGCTTTCCAAAGCAACTGGCATAACATCATGACCAGGACAGAGAAGGGGTTTGGAAACCACGCCTACCAAACGAAGACAAGCATCTTCCGGACTCGATGGACGACTTTTGTTGTTTTGGAGAACACCTTAAAGACCGCCAAAGCAGACGGTAAGTATTCATCTTGCTCGTTGCCAATTCAATGAGAAAATAAAATCGAAAATAACAGCAGAAGCTAACTCTTCCCTCCAACCAACGTCTAGAATCACCTACATTCCCCATTGATTTCAAGGCGCTCGCATCAGATCTCGATCAGACTTTTCTTTCACAACGCATGCCTATGGACATAGTCTCAAGGGTCAGCATCGACAAGGCTAACATACCGACAATTGTCGTTGGCCATGAAAGCGTATTGAAGTTCAGCTTCCAACCACACGCGCATATGGTCACGGATGTGCAAGTGAAGGACTCGAAAATAGTCATGTTTGGGGGAAGTATTACTCCTGCGAGGGAGCTGCGCCTCGTTGGTGTTGCTCCAGGGACTGCCAAAATTAGTATTCAGGTTGCCCACGAAACTTCTCTGCAGACAACATCACAGGACTTCATTATCAAAGTGGTGCAGAATGCGCCGGCTTCCGGGTAGAAGGTCAATTAGCCCTATGACAAGAATGATTATGGTCAATCCTTTCCTATAGAGACATTGTGAGCCTTGTCTCATGCCCTGTGCTTGCCATGTATGCATGCTTTCTGAGTCCCCTTGAAAGTAAGCTGAGACAGAGAGTGTCCGTTGCATGGCCGGCAGCCAAGTGTGAATGTTTTGTCTGCCTTCTTGCGGCATTAACGGATTATTATTCTTGGTAGAGATGATGTTACTCGTTGAATACGTCTTCCATTCCGCGCATACCTTAGGAACAATAGTCATTGGAACTCCATCGCTAATCGTGAAATTTCAACTATTAACAGTCAGGTTAAGACAAGAGAGACTTTTACACACACCCCCCGCCTGGTTAGAACCAAGAATAACTAGGGAGAAAAGGATCATAGCGTTCAGCGGCTGATATTCCGGCCTGGTGCTCTGCGAGTGGAAAACCCGGCCGCATGCAGAATGGGAACTACTGCGGGCATGCGGGGTAGCCCGCGGGACGTTGATGGCGGCCCGCTCGGCGAACCCAAATTGATGGGTCTAGAATGTGTCTCGGTACTTACAGAATCATCCGATATCCCATCGAGAGAGTGGACTACATTGCATACGAGGCGGAGATTTTGACCAGTAGGCAAAGACATACAACATTTTCTAGCCAATGCAAGTTTCGCGATCAATGGGATTTGGAGGAACTAGCGGCAATCCGCCGCAGTCCACTTGCACTCGGTGAAACACGACATCCCAACTGAGCGAGGGTGCTGACTTGTGTAAGCATCAGAGCATTCATTTGCTTGACCCTGGGCTAACGGATGTGGCTGGCTGACTTCAAAGCAAGTATCATCAGGCTGCAAACTTATCACACTGAACTCAATAATTGGCAGCTCAGCTTCTCATCAGCTCGCCACGACCAAAGGCAGCACCCAATGTGACAGCCCTTGGGGCCTAGTCATATTCTCAACAAATGCACACTCAACACGTCCAGTCAAGACCGGACATTGCGTGAGTTGATTCTTATCCATAGAACAGTAGGAATACATTCCAGCGGAGTTCGAAAGGCCGAGATCGTCAACTTGAAGCAAGTCACTTACGCGTTCGATTTTGTCTCAACATCAGGCCATGTTCGAAACGTTGAATTTGGTAGTGCGATCGCGAATGCAGATCTTTACAACGTAATTGGACGTAGGTATAACGGTGAGCCTTCTCAAATCAACAGAATCCATGTCCAAGTGGGATACAACGGGCCTAGAATAGGCGGTAAAGTCAAGTGAAAGACACATTCGACTAATCCCATAGGTAGAAGACCCCATTCGAAGTGAAGGCATCATCTAATTCTGGGCATGCGAAATGAATACCAAGATGTACAACATATTATCAGCGAGAACCACCTGGCTACGTAACGAAAGTCACACCACCCTCTTACAGGTTGTATCTATGTAGTAGCTGCCACATGTCTCAGTAAAAACATCCCTGTGCGTGATTCTGCCTCATCACATTGTGAAGAGTCTATTGCGTCACTATTAAGCCAATGAACAGCCGATGTAACTTTCTGGATGCCCTTCATTCAGATCAACTTCATGCAACAGGCTATGGAGCGCCAAGTACATTCCGAATACGGAGCGATGGTGTTGATGGATGGCAAGTCTGAGTTCAGCTCGCCTCTCACGGTCTGGATTGTCTGGCGGTACTTCCACATCCGTCGACCTGCGAACTTCTTGACAGCTTCAACGTCAATAGTGGGCGATGCTTGCAACCAACGAGGCGCTGCGTGCAATGTGATCACATCGTCGAGCCCAGCCTGACCACAATCATTGAGCTCAACGAAGGCACGTTCACTCGTAAGACCAATACGGCCTTGTAATATTGAAATCCCGAGCCGCCTATAAGAAGGCGATGGGCTCTACCTCGTTTCACCACAGTCTCTCTCAACCTCCAACAACAAACAGAATACTTTACACAATCCAAGTCAAAGATCAGATATCGCCCGTTCAACCATGTCTTCTCAGTACACCCTGACTGTTAACGTTGACCCGAAGTGGGTCTCGGCCTGGTCCAAGATCCCCGGAATGAAGCTCTGCTTTGCCACGGCCGTCGGTTCAGGTAGCAGCGCGACCTTCTCCAACGTCGTTGCGTACACGCACAGTATGCTCGCTACACCCTCCATCGCTAGCCTTAGACAAAACTGATAAAACAAAACCACAGACATTGCGCCTAATGTTACTATCCAGTGGGGAAACAACTATCGCATTGCCGGTAGCACCAACAACTTTTCCAATGGAGGTCAGTTGAAAATCATTATTCCGTCCGCAACGAGACCGCTCGCTAAGAACCCAGCTCCATACAGCGAAGTTCACTGCCTCTACTGACAAGATTGCCGTCAAATTTGGCAGCAAGACGGAGGTTAAGAAGGACTGGTCCATCTCCACCAACCCCGACGACGGCGCGCCTGATGCGGGCTTCTTGTTCACCAATCAGATCGAAGTTGCAGCAGTCCTTTACCGGGAGATACAGGGTGAATACAAGGCCATCTACATCAGCCACGTCGGGCCCATGCCCAAGAACTCCAAGGAGAAGCTCACTCCCAAGCAAAAGGTCTACGTCTGGTTTTCTGACAGCTATGAGGATGAAACCATGATCGACGACTTTTCTGGAGACCTGAAGGAGATCGTGTATGAGGGAAAGACATCAGCCACTGTCAAGTTTGACGGCGGCGGCACCTGGTTTGACATGTAAACAGCAGTGTGCTGGAGGATTCAAGTGGAAGTAGCTTACCATTGGTGGCCAGCCGCTGCTGTTGAATCGGCCACCTCCTCCCGTGCCCCGCTCAGACCCTACACCCAGGGACCGCAAGTCAAACTAGCTAGGTACTCAGGCGACAGATCAATCAATATTGTGGATCCCGTGTTTATGTCTTGACGTCCGGAACTGGAATGTGACATCAAATTATTGTCGTTGCAAGTGGTGGTGGTGGTGGTGTGTGGTAGTGTGTTGGGGAGTGGAGGTTCTGTTCTGAAGCCGGCCAGGCGGATTGAATCTATTCTTGGCTATAGATCATTGGAATTTCGAGACCAGCGCTTCTGTGACGTAACAAATTAGGAAATTTGGGCGACTAGTGGCGCAGCTGAAATCATTTGCCGGCTGCGGCCCTACAATGATGCATTTAACGGGGTGTCGTAATCTCCCTGATTTAAGATCGAATGCCCTTGTGCTTTGCGGGTTTCTCTCTTTCGTTTCCTCATACTCAGTGTTGCGCACCATGACGACCTACACCGTAACTGTAATCCTTGACGCGAAATGGGTCCGCCAATTCCGGAATGGGAAGATGAATCTCTGCACCGCCTTCGGCGTCACCTCTAACTACAGCAAGGTGTCGTATAACGTCATTGCCACCCACGAAGGTATTTAATCAGTCACTCCTTTGCCATATGAAAAGTGGCCCAAAATGCTTGAGACAGATCTAATGCGATACCTTCGTCTTCAGACCCTGTACCATTGAACACCGTGTCATGGAACGATGACTATAAGATTGCAGCTTGCAAAACTGGTTTCGCCGAAGGCGGTATGTATCCTTCTCCTCACTCAAGAATTCGGACCAGATAAAAGAACTTGTAAGAGACTGACGGCTGACATCGTTGCGTGCATAGCCTACGTCTCGCCTAGCATATACCCCCTTCCTATCAAGTTTGGCCAAGCCGTATCACTATTCAAAGACTGGACCATAGAAACACCAAATCCCAGTGAAAGTGCCCCTTCAAATGGATGGCTTTTCATCAACAAACCCTCCGCCTCTGCGCTAGTCTTCAAAACTATTCATAACCGCTCAACGCCCATCTACGTTACGTCCGCTGAGAGTACACCACCACCTGGACAGCACACTCTCACCCCTAGCGGCCGGGTTCTGCTGTTCTTTGCAGATGCCGAGGCGCGAACCTCATTCAATGTGAACGCTACTAATACAAGCACGTATGAATACTCATATATCGAACACCCGCAAGTGACAGTATTCTTCAACACACAGGGCGACTGGGAAATGGTTAGTGAGAGCAGCTCTGATGCTGTTGCTGACGACGCCATGAGCATTATATCTCAGCGACACGATCATAGACCTCCTACAATGTCTGATGTTAAACCGCGTCTATGAGTTCAAGTAATGTGTGAGATATTCAGAAAGGAGGCTGGAGGTCCATTGAAAAACGCAAACTAGATGCTCATTTGATCACTTAAGAGTTCTTTATTGACGCCGGAGTTAAGGTACTTTCTGTGTCAAGCGGATCATGCATAGTGAAAAGGGCCAAGTTGCGCGGAAGAATGTCGAGTAATACTAGATTATATGTCCCGGAAATACTCATATGCATCATCTCAAATCGTCAGCTTGTTTAACCCTTCACTACCGGACTCCAGGATTCGTACTTACCTTCGCACCATTGCTGTGATGAGCTCGCCATACACCACATCAATGAATAGCTATTCTACCTGCCTTCGACCCCATTTGCCACAAGTCAAGAAATAAGTCAAAAGTAACTAATGAAGAACTAAAGGACAAAAAGGAAACAGATAGAGAAACTTTTGAATAATCACAAACACTTACTGCAGAGAGCATTACCCAGTCGCCACGGATTTTAGTATCTATCACCACTTTTTGGCCTGACCAAGGCAGAGCAACAGGGAAAACTTGTCCGCTGAACGAATTTGCTCGAGATTCCTTCAGCCGCTTCATCCGCGGTACATTCCGAAACGGCGAGACCCTACAAAAATAGTCAACGGTGCTATATAAAAATTGGAGACGGTTTCTTTCGCTACGAACTATCGTTCTCCGTATGCCGTATTAGTGCCCATTGCTTTCTGCGCTCCTTCTCCAGCTCAGAGGCGTCACATAACCCCCTCCACCATAGACGCCTAAGTGCTAATGGGCCACCCGAGCAAAAGCATGATCAGGTCAATGCAATCTAGAAGTATTGTCTTCTGGCTCCCATGCCATGAGCCCGTTTTATGGTGTGTCTCCTTCCCCTAGGTTATCTCTGCCCATATCATATATCATCATAACGCGCAAAATAAGTTATTCCAAAATCACTCCAAGACGTTCCAACTATCGCTCAGCATCTCATTACAAACCCTGAAGCATCAAAAATGTCCATAAGGCAAGCAAGGACTCTACATATATTATGTCTATTAAATGTATTTTTGAGCTAAATAGGTACGCGGCGGCCAGTCTAAGAATGAACCCGTATTTCGCGAGGTGGTTCTTAAGTCCTAGAAGGAACTCTCATACAATACAGCTCCACATAGGAAGGGTGAAAGGAAAGATACAGTTCAATATGAGAACAGAATATTAGTAAATGTTGGCTACGTTACCTGCGGTACTTCTATTCCAAGGTGACTCCCCAATATGCAGACAGCTCCGGCTGCGATAAAGGATCAGTCTGGGATGACACTAACATGAAGCGATAAGATCTCCATGTCGCACTTCCAGATAAGGCCGAGCAAGTATATTAAATGGCTCGTTAAGTATCACCTCAGCTAGAATGCGCGAGAACGGAGAAAGCGCACATGATCGAGCATGCGGGCCACGATGGTATTAAATATCAAGGCGAATTTCTCAAAAGGGCTGATCTGAACGTCATAGGCCTACGCAAAAACGTGACTCCTTTCGATAGAGACAGCGGGTAAGTCGCGGTCGACTTTGAACGTTCATTGTGTCTTGAGCCCCCCGGCAATTTGATTTTGGGGGATCTCACACGCCTGAAGTGCTTCTCCTATGTACCTATCACTGCCTCTGGGAATATGGACTCGGCGTTCTTTTGTGGCCGGCGTGCGTGTGAGTACGTAGACTAATTCACTTGGAGTCCCATGGAACCAATAGAATGAACGGTAGATGCAGGTGGAAATGAACCTTGGCAAAAGAATATTTTAGTCTGATACGTTTCTCTAGAACAACTATTATTATTCCTCCAGAATTACACTCTGTCAATATCTCTTAATGTTCGTGGCGTGTGAGTTGATGCTTCCTTTTACTTTAGTGTCGGTTTGACATATTTTTGACAGTGGTTCATGCCATGACCAGATCGCAGTTGTGAAGGGGACTGTAGCTGGGAGATGCCTATCGTCGTCATTCTAGACTTCGCCCATGAGAGATTGAGAGCCGGCAAAGTATTCGATTGCGGAGGATAATGCAATCGTAACCGCAGCACAAAAGACGAGGGCCTTCGGTCGAGGCATCCAGCTGGCAAGCGCTTGCCTCGCCCGCTTTCCCAAAATTGGAATCAGAGTTCCCTGACCCAAGTTGCCCTTGATGAGTCCCAAGATCTTCAGCTGCAAAAATGACAATCGGAGGAGATAGACACAGTACATCACGATGCCTCCCATGTAGTCGGGGCTTGTCTTCTTCATCCCTGCCGTAAAAAAGACGATGGGCAGAATCCGTAGCAAGACCATCCCAACAACGTTGGCGAGCATCGCCCTTCTGAAAGTCAAAGAGGAACCCGCATGGCGCCCATGCAGCCTCAAGAGCGCAACGTTATCAGAGAACAGCTCGGTTATCAGGCCCGCGTAGATCAGGTATATTGGCCGCCGCGGCATGCTCCGCACGAGAACGAGAAGCAGAGAAGCCAGAGAAAGGACATGATGAGTGACGTATTCGGGGGAGAAGGCGAGCAGTGGCAGCTCAGAGACCCAGAGGATCCCGCGGGAAGCTAGGCAGACCTTGCCTTTTGTGGTGAAGGGTCGTTGAACGCCGAAGATATCTGATTCTCGAGGCGTATTGCCGTATGCGTACAAGCATATCGGGGCGGAGACGAGGGTAAACAGGATGCCGAGGGGAAAGACGAAGTAAGGGGCAAGTTTGGAAGATCGATCTTTTTCTAGGGTTGCGTAGAATGAAGGGTTATAATGCTTGACGATGTAATGCAGCAGACGATTTGATAGTTGGTAGCCTGCTAGGCCCATGAGAATGTAAGTGAGGTCCGAGGGAGACATGCTCGGCGATGAGTGATAGATAGAGAGACGGCAGATAGTCTGGGCATGCCGGCGGAAACCAGGTCATGGACATAGCATTCCACGGTACTTTAAAACAGGTTGGCACTTGCCCTTTGGTCTTACTCGGCAGTTCGAAGCATGCATTGAGGACTATTCTAGGGAATGTCTTGGATGTCAGTTTGCCAGTCTTGACGGGAACGCGGCCGAATAGGACGCTTTGTGAAATCTTTTCTCACATAAGCACGGAGATGTATTCGTCAATATCGGGACAAGCTGACGGCGAGTATGCAGTAATGCAGGAGAGTCTGCGTTTAGTGCAGACCGGGTTGGGGGTGGTCACTTGTGAGCGTGGGGGTTCAGAAGCAGGTTATCACTACGTGTGGCAGGTTACTCTGGTAACGATGCATTGTGATGCAGCACTTGCTCGTCATCGTCTTCGGTCATTGTCATCGACTCTGCGGCTTGAACTGTAAGGCGTTGAAGGGCGGTTTGACTTGGTCTCTGGCCCTGCAGCGTCGCCAGCGTCGTGTCAATCGTCCGGCCGGTCACCGGGTGGAGCGGAGCATTTGCGATGACATGTCCGGAATCTCGGAGGACAAGAATTCGCCGTGACGGAAGGGCTTGCCTGGCGAATCTTGGCCGCGGGTTGGTCGGCCCATGCAATCTCGGAAGATGGGAGGATCAGCTGGACAGGGTTGATGGCGCTTGGGTGTAAAGTGTGAGGAACCCTGCCGACGAGAGCATCGGGCAAGATTCAGAAGAGCATCTGTCACAATGTATGAAGCTCGTGAGATCTGTTTCTGTCTTCCAGAGGGTCTGTTGCTGTAGCACATAGCCCAGTATCTGCAACCGAAAGTTGTCATGAGCCTGCTGTGATATAAGGTAGGAAGAAAAGACAGAAAAGGAAGTGAAGGCATCCGGAGGTGTCGGGCGCAGGTGGGCAGTCTTCAGGGGCGCGTCGCCCTCCGCAGTGCGCTAATTTTATGGAGTCTTGGCGCTGCCGGTGCCCGTCGGGGGTCGCTTCTTTTCTGCCCTTGGGCACGCCCCACCGGATTGGCTCTGCGTACTGTGTGCGTTCACGTCTTTTTGTCACTGTCCGCGAGCCCCCTATTTGAGGCGCTGGAAATTGAGCGTTCCATCCAAATTCCCGTCGGTCTTGGCATCGCTGGCCACTGGGCTTGCTCCATCGTAGTGGAGCAAGCACAGTGTGGATATATTTTCAGTGCTGTTGATGACAGGTACGTACTTCGATCAAAGTTGGTGTTCCAGAACCAGAACACAGGGAAAGCGCTGGGGAAGGTGAGTGGGAGGTCCCTTCGTCGGGTCTTTCCTTCTGGAGAGAGCTGGAGAGTTGCACCTTCCCTCCGGATTTTCACTGAAGGGTCGCTCCTTCCTCCCAGCTCCAACCTCCACAGCCAATCACATTCACTGCCCAAGTAGGTAGGTGCTCATCTTCTCACTTGACTTTCACTCTCATCTCACTTCATCTTCATTTCATCTTCCATCACCGCCAAAAGGCTTGGGATGCCCAGCCTCACGCAATCCCGTCCCTGCCCAGACGTCTGGGTCCGAACCCAAACGATCGTTGAATGTCGGGCGTTTTACCAGCGGCATCGCAAACGAGACCTCGCCCGCGGCAACCGGTGGCCCCGCGCCGCTCTCTGCCGTCGTGTGATCTGCCTTGGCTGTCCCGATCGCTTTGCTTGGCGCACATAAACAACACAATGCCTTGGCTTTTTCCTGCACAAGCACAAGAGGGATGGGAAAAGGGAGGACTGCTTCCTTTCGCCTCTTCCATGTTTTTTTTTTTTTTTTTTTTTGCATTCTGCCAGCAAGGCCTCTTTTGCGCGTATTCCCAGCGACCGTATCTGCAGCAGTAAGCCATCAGACGTCGCTTCGCTTCGTATCTGACTTTTCAGCGCCCAGTGGATTACTAAAATCAGGTCAGATGCAGGCGACAACTTAACCTTACCTTAAGGTACAGTACAGATACCTTAGTCTGGTAATTAGGTAGTTACTTCGGTGGGCTGCTGGACCACGCTTTGTCCGGCCCCTTCCATCGTTGCTGCTCTTCTTTGCCTTGAGCATCCGTACCTTATTCTCCCAACGGTCTTCCTACCCGAACCCGGTGTCCCTTTGGACGATCATCGCAACTCACTATCGACTTAAGTTCTTTTTCTCCGTCTGAGAGTCTCGCCCTCCATCTCCAACCCACTCACTCGCCCCGTCGCAAATGGCCCTGAGACGCCATCGCATCGCCAAGGCGCTGCTGAGTCTTAGCTCTCATCGACCCCTGAATCCATCTCTTGCAGCATCCACCCTTTCACCATGGGATCGTCAAGGCGAGAGCTGAACACCGCAGCAGCAGCAGCAGCAGCAGCAGCAGAGTTGCCCACTTTCCTTGATTGACTCCTGTCTTGACCAGTCAAGCCCGTGAGTCGTGACAAGCCCGAGCCCCCCTCCGTCGTGGTCGTAAACTCCCCGCGTATTTGCCCTGGAATGACGAGTCTTGGCAATGCTCTCCAGAGGTAGGGATGGCTGGGCTTGGTGATCCGACCTGCTGGCTGCTGGTGGTTGCCTCCTTGCCTCCTCTTCCCAGCCCAGCCGCTCTCGTCCGTCTCAAGAGCGCCCTGGGTTCGTCTGTTGTCTCTACCTGTCACCTGCACTGACTGATGTAAGGCTTTGAGGCTGAAGCTACGTATTGCCTGCGAGTGTAACTTTCAGCCCTCATCAATCTTCAACACCGTCAACTGCAGACAGACAGATGCAGACGCCCTCACTCCCCAAAGGCCCGAGGAGCCAAACCTTGTCCGCAACGTGCCGTGGCCAGACCCTATCCGTCGCGGAGGACCGAAGCACCCAATCAGCCCGGTTCCCCCGTGGCAATCCATCCAGGGCAGGGCGGCTGTTCGTCTTGGGTGCACTTTGGCGAGAAAAGGCGACTCCTCTGTCCAACGTCGGCGCCGTCTCTCATTTGCTGCACAGCCCCGATGCCCAGAAGGCCAAGACCGTACCAAGAATACCAAGACGCTGGCGGCCACCAGCACAAATTCACCGCGTCATCCTGCCTGTGTGCTGCCCTGCTCGTTCTGGATCTGACCCGAGTCTGTTGTCCCGTCGTCCCTGCCTTCCCGTGGTCTGTGTTGTGGTTATGTGTGGTGGTGGTGTGTGTCCATGTCTGTTTTTGTGATGGGTGTGTGTATTCCTAGATGCCCCTACCTGCAGACAGCCAGAGAAAGTATCCATTCAATGTCCTCTTTCAAGCCTTGGCAATAGAAAAAAGTCTTGGTATTTCTGCCACAACAAGAGATATACACTCCCGTGCCCCCCTTTTCCCGCGCAGCTGCCGGGCTTCTCGATTCTGTTCCTGCTTTTTCCCGTCTCCATTCCCAGTTCACCATTCACCACCAACAACAACGTCGGCGACAGTCACTCGTTCGCTGCGAAACCTCAACCAACCCGCCCCAGAAAAATACACCACCGCCGCCGCCGGCACCAACCCCGACGACTAATACGAACACACGCGCGGCGCCTTCAATTCACGAAAATAATTCTGGCAGAGTCGGTCATGATTAATCGCTTGTAACGAATTTTTACTCTCAACGCTCGCTATTTTTTTCAATTCGACACGTTCGCTACCTCGACGACCCGACCGACAACCTGCAATCGCCCACCCCATCGACCGCACCGCTGATTCCCACCTTTTTTCCATCACTATCACCGCACGACTGGGCGTCTTTTTTGACCATTTTTAACCCAAACCCGACCGGCACATCGCCATGGTCACATCACTCGCTACAGTCGCCTCGGCGGCGCTTCTCCTCGTAGGAAGCCTCCCCGCCGCCAGCGCGCAAGTCTACAGCATCGACAGCAAAGGTGAGTGAAGTCTCCGTCGCATCCCCGGTGCAAACGGACTAAGACTACGCCTTCACCCAAAAAACCAACCCCACTAACACCCGGCCCAGACAACATCAAGTCCGCCGCCAAAAACCTCGCCTACGACCTGATGAAGTTCTACAAGGGCAACGAATCCGGCGAGATCCCCGGGATCCTGCCCGGCCCGCCCACCGAGCACAAGGGCGACTACTACTGGTGGGAGGGCGGCGCCATGATGGGCACCTACATCGACTACTGGAAGCTCACCGGCGACTCGACCTACAACGACCTCATCATGGAGGGCATGCTGCACCAGACCGGCCCCAACGCCGACTACATGCCCCCGAACCACACCGCCTCCCTCGGAAACGACGACCAGGGCTTCTGGGGAATGTCCGCCATGCTCGCCGCCGAGAACAAGTTCCCCAACCCGCCCGAGAACAAGCCCCAGTGGCTGGCCCTCGCGCAGGCCGTCTGGACCACCCAGGCGAGCCCCGATCGTCACGACACCACCTGCGGCGGCGGTCTGAGATGGCAGGTGCCCTTTTCCAACGCCGGATACAACTACAAGAACAGTGCGTTTCTCCTCCTTTCGCCCAATCACAAAACATTGGGAAGACGAGTGACATGCTAACATGAGGCACAGCCATCGCAAACGGATGCTTCTTCAACATCGGCGCCCGCCTCGCCCGCTACACCAACAACGCGACCTACGCAAAGTACGCCGAGGAGACCTGGGACTGGCTCTGGAGCGTCAACTACATTGACCATGAAAGCTGGAACGTCTACGACGGAGGCCACGTCGAGCACAACTGCACCGACGTCAACAAGCAGCAGTTCTCCTACAACGCCGCCATCCTGACCCAGGGCGCCGCCTTTATGTACAACTACGTAAGTTTCCCTACTACCTGTCGAGGTCCATAGACAAAGAAAATGCTAACACAACCCCCAGACCAACGGCTCCGACCTCTGGAAAGGCCGCATCGAGAAAATGACCGAGTCCCTCTTCATCAACTTCTTCCCCAACAACACCGCCTACGAGCTCGCCTGCGAGGGCCGCAAGGGCCAGTGCACGCCCGACATGCTGTCCTTCAAGGGCTACGTGCACCGCTGGCTCGCCGTCGTCACGCAGGTCGCGCCCTTCATGAAGCCGACCATCGACCCGGTCCTCAAGACCTCCACCGCCGCCGCCGTCAAGCAGTGCACCGGCGGCGCCACGGGCCGCGTGTGCGGCTTCTACTGGAACGACGGCGTCTTCGTCGACCCGGCCACCGACAAGACCTCCGGCGCCGGCGAGGCTATGAACGTGCTCGCTGCCGTGTCGAGTCTGCTTATTGACGACGCCGCGCCGCCTGTGACGAACTCGACCGGTGGTATCTCGGCGGGCGACGTGAATGCGGGAAGTAACTCCAAGGACCGCATCGAGCAGGAGCCGATCACGACGGCGGACAAGGCGGGCGCGGGTATCTTGACGTTTATGGTGCTTGCGGGCGGTTTGGGCACGTGGGGATGGATGAGCTTCGTCGATTAAGGTGCCGAGGGTGGTCTCAGGGTATGACGGGGATTGTATGATTTTTATTTTGTTGGGGATTACATTATCTGGATGCGCATGGCATGGCGTTCTGGGTACACCGAGGAGAGGGGATTATCATTACTACCTCTGTTGATAACTGGACAAGACAAATTTTCTTTTTTTCCCAGTTGTACTGATGTGGCCTAATGGCTGACTTTGTGAAATGTACCATGCTGATGGAGCGTGAGCAAGATGTGAACAGCCGCCGCCAACTTTACTCCGGGATACGCCAATATTGGTGCCGGTGGCGCTCGCGGCGTTGGTCTGATGTAGAGTACCTACGCTGCACGGGTGGTGCTTGCTGATGATGAACTTTATCTGTGCCCAATCTTGAATCGGAAGTTTGTCGCCTAGAGGGTGGCAGATTTATGAAGGGCAATGTTCTGCCATGTCGCGGGTAGAGGGTGGGCAGAGGAAACATGCGGCTCTTCGACCGTTGGGCGGTAGACGCAGTGTCAGTCAGGCTCGCTGACTGCGCCTTTTCTTGCTCTTACCAAGCTACGCAAGTCTTCTCGGGGTAATCGCGATATTCCATGGTGATCAATTTCGCCCTTCTACGATTATGTCGCATCCGAACATCGGAAGCACGGATAGTCACAATGGTCAACTCCGGGACACATCTGATCTGATGATGTCATCGAGAAATACAACCAGTCATTGAGAGTCAAGAGTTCTCATGATTCAAGTTCTTCTCAATGTAGAAGGCTACCGAGGAAGAAGTGCTAAGGATCATCTTGATCGAAGTATCCATTTGCCCCCCGTTTTGTATAGTTGTCCGCCGATTCCGCGAGGGACTACTTGCTGGTGACCTTTCTCAACCAAAGGTTCTCCCTCCTCGAATCTATGCTCAATATTCGCTAACTCTTCAGAGTTAATAGCGAACAGTGCTGGCAGAGTTGAGCTTTTGATGATGTCGACGTCGGCCGTAGCGGTTTCCCAGATGACCATGACCAGAATGACAACAGAAAGGCAGATCTGAACAGCCAGGAAGGTCAACCATTCCCAGCGGACTTTGATGTAAGTTTGTTTGGCCCACGCAGTACCCTCGGCAAAGACTCCACCCTCTTCGAGTAGACTGATCGAATTAGGGTCAGTAGTCCCAAACGCTCAGCAGGAGGAAGTAGGCTTACAAATTCAAAAGGCCTATCTCGATGTTCCGCGCCATACCTTCAATGGCTGTCAACCAAGCGTTTTGCTGGTTTTGAGCATTTGCGTTTACTTGGCCAGAGGAGTACAGCAACTCAGTCTCAGCAATGGCATGCAAGAGCCTGTCACTCCCGGTCGTGGCATGATTCGTTGGAACGCCATCGCCAGTTACTGCGTCGTTCAACGCAGCAGTGATATTTGACTCTGTGGCCCGGTCCATGACATATCGTATCTGGTTCTCAGCTGGTGATCTCAGCTCGATGACATCGGTGGCATTCGCTTCAAGGGACTTTTTGCACTGCGTGTGCGACCGTGTTTTTGACATTTCAAGCTTGTTGTCCAACATTTTTGCGTCGTAGGTATTGACACACCAATGCAAAACTACGTCGGCTGCAAGAGGGGCTTTGGTAGCATCCCAATAAATGATAGAGTAATTGAAGATGCTGGACAAGAGAATGTCGTGGTTGTAGTCAGATATCGGCTCTTTCGACTGGACGATTGCGCGCTGAGTAGTATTGGATTTGGCTGTCATGTTAACCCCATTGGGAAGTGTCATTGATATTGTGGAATCCTCATTGTTGACTACCTTGAGCCGATCCGTAACATCTGCCGTGAAACAATAATCAGACACGTCATATTTCGGAAAGAAAAGTTAACAAAAACATTAGATGGTCGTGATATCTGCGCCCGACTCGGTGATTTGATTAACTCGGGCGAATGGATTGTCTTCTTACCGGTCATGCTATGGCACACAGCGAGCGTGCTGAAACGAGGCCAGGTGCAGTCGCTGAGCGGACAAAACGGCTGTGTTACTTCCATGACTTTCGTTACGGGAGACGCAATAGCTTGCGTCATCGCACGGGACAACCGCCCTTCGAATCCCTCTACTCAATTAGGGCTATGGGCATAGAAAGTTTGGAGGGTAGACTTGATCTCACGGAGTCCAACTCCACCAATCTTCTGGACAAAGGTCTCAAGAATGTATGCGGCAGCCTGAGCTTGAGTTGTGCCCGTGATGTTTCGCTCCGGATATGTGATAGCTGATTGAGTCAAGGTGGACGTAGCGATAGCAGAGATAAGCAAGGTCGCCGAGAGAATTCCAATCAGCCTGGGACGTCGTCAGCACTCACAACTCTGTTAAGGAAGGGCCGAAGTCTTTATATATGTAATATAACTGACCGACCTACCATCCTTTCGTGCGGAACGTTAGGCTTAAGGAGCCCCATGGTCCTCTAGAAGCGGAGTCAAATAGATCGAAGTCTCTTAACTCTCGCGGTTTCTTCTTGAACCAGTTCCATTTGCACTGAGACAGCCCTTCAGCTACCGGGACTGTGAATGCAGATCTTGCCACTGTTGATATAAATGCGACAGCTGTGTTGACAGTGATTCCCGACGGCCAATCTGGCAAGGGCTGGTCGTTAAATCCGTAGAGAAGTACCACTAGAGCAGCGAGAGAGGCGATACTGAGCCAACAGCAGAAAATCTCAAGCCACCACCCATTGAATATCTTTTCCGCAGGTATTGTCCAAGGAACCTGCTCCTTCTCGGGGCGGATACTGACTGGTGTCCAGTCTGTCTTGGGTGCGGATTTCAACGAGCTGTAATCCGATTCATGTGCGGCATTGTCTCCCAGAAGCGCCCCCTTTCCATCCTGCCTATCACTATTTAGCAATCCTGTTGAATTGTCTACATCTTCGTCCCGAGTGTCAAGCAACGGTTCGTATGCAATGTCGATTGGATTAGATTCTTCACTTATAGGTGAAGGTAAAGATGGCACCGGTTTTCGCCTGATTCTCCGCAGGCCGGGGTTGGAAATGTGCTGCAATTCCATGGCAATGGACCTCGGTGTTGGTTGGTGTCTCGAGGTTAATTGAGCGACGTGCCGGGGGCAGCCTGTGCCTTTATTCCCCGCGCCTACTTATCAGCGTGGCAACAAGAGGTTTTGATTGGTGAGAAGAACGTTGGCTTCGCTTGGCCGTCGTACAGTTTGGGAGTACAGTTTGGGATACGAGTGTGGTGGGTATGATCCTCAGGCGATAGGGGGCCAATGCCATTGCCACAGCTGCGACAACGTCTCGGCTGTCCTTCATAGAGTACGGTCTCGTGGCTTTAAAAAATCTCACTGATGCCATGCATGCAATGTACAACACGACAACTGGCCTAGTGGCGACGTCGGTAATACGTTCATTAAGACATGACCTCTTCGCGAAAGCAGCAATTGGGTCCAATGAGACCCCTCAATTTCCTCTGCTGTGTGCCTCTTGGCGGTGTAGGTAGACGGAATTTCAGAATCGCTTTGCAACAACGAAGGACTGGATTTGTCTTCACATGAGGCGCATTTGATATGGTTCTGTCGCCGATCATCTCGCAGCCATAGAAAAGCGAGGGAGCTGTATGGAAGCGTTTAATGCCTGCTGACCACCCGCATTCAGCTGAGGGCGACCTCTGTTCTGCCTAATGCAAGGCTCCCGGGGTCAGATGCATTCGAGGCCATTTTATTGGGCTCGGCACATGATGAAGGAGCACTCTACTGGTGCAATAATGGTTTTTACACTCTAATTACGGAGCCGGACCGGCAGCGCTCAAAGTTGGTCTTGCCTAACTTTGAGTGACGTATTCAGGTAGTCCTGTTTTGCACTGCAGCTCATATGCGCAATGGGAAGGGTGGTGCCACACGCTATCAAACATGCAAAGCTGCTGCAAAGACGGGAACGATGTCACACCTCCCAGTTAAGAGACCATGGGAGTTCCCATAAGAGATCCAGCACAAGACTTTCACTGTCAACATACTGTGAGCGGATGCTTTAAAGTCATGAACGCATAGGACGAAAGAATAACCACGCATGATGCCGACTAACCGAGATTATGATGGACGACTACAATACTTGATCATTTAACTTATTTACAAACTTGCTGATTTTCTTCATATTTCCTTGCCTCATTGGAATCCGATGAGGAAGCAGGAATAGACCTTCAGCCACAGCCTCAAGCTCCGCATAACCTGCTGGTACGAGGTCGGCGCAGTTATGGTCTTCAACTACAGAGATTACCCAAAAACACCATCATTCTTAGGCTCAAAGTCGACGTGAGGCTGATTCGCAGCGAAGGTCGGATAGTTAGCCGGGTCTGTGGGAAGGATACCCTCCATGATGGGCGCTGACATGCCAAGCTGAAGAGACACACTATTAGCTGCTCTGCGCACGAATGAAAGCCATGATTAGCGAATACTCACCGCAAAGTACCTAAGCTTGACGGCATGAATCATCGTCGCGGCCTTGGTCGTCACCTTGAAGCGAAGCACACTCCATCCCAGGGGCGGCAAGTCGTGGACCGTGACTAGTCCAGGATCCTCCAGGTTCAGGGCGGATGCAATATTCTTGTCCGCAGCAACTGCCTCTTCGATGCTAGTGTAGGGGAACTTCGCGTTGGAGCTCACACCAAGAAGCCATGCAGGATCGGCGTGCTTGTACAACGGGATGGTGTCATTAAGCTGATTCTCGATGATTAGATCGACGACGCTACCCATGGGAATGCCGTCGATGACCGGCTTTCCAAGGGAAGCCTCTGAGCTTGAGTTGAACTCGTGGAAGAGTAAAGGAGTTAGAGAAGAGCGGAAAAGCTGCCAAGGCCTCTCGTTGAGGAAGTATTCAGGCACATGCGGCTCCGTCAGAGAAGGTTGGGAGCCAGCTGCAAGGTGGAAGGTGAAGTCCGCAGATGCTGGGCGGGACTTCTTGGCCTTGGGCGGCGGCAACGCGGGGTAGGGAGGGAGGAAGAGGCCGGAAGTAGTCTTGCAATGCTTCTTTGTGGAGCTATCAGGGAGGACGCAGACATCATCTAAGGACTCCGGCTGGGGGAGTTCCATGGGTTCGCCGTAGATAGGACGCCGGCTTGCCTGTGGAAAAGCAACGTTAGTCTCCTATCAATCTCAGCTACTGCAGCGGGTGTGAGCTTACGGGGTATCGAAGGATTGAGTAGCCCTGGAGGTTTTGCATTTGACTTGTAGACGAAAGTCGCAGGGCATAGTCGCCCGGCTTAGCGTCCAACTTGACTAAAACGGTGACACGGCCTGCACTGGGAATGTACACGACCTTGAAAGCGTTAGGAACATGGTTGCTGACATTCTGTCCAAGAGAGGTTGAACTTACGTCCGTCTCTTCAGGAATGACAAAGCCTCCGTTGTTGGCCACGACTATCATTCTGTGGCTGTCAATAGACGCCATGACGGAGTGCTCGAAGCCAATGTTGATCAAGTTCAGCATGACGTAGGCTCGGCCTTCAGTCTCAATGACCTGCGACTGTCAGCATCCGGGAAAAATACGATTAAACCCATCATGTATACCTCATAGTCAGCCTTGCTAGGTGTGCACGTCTCTTGCGGCAGTCCGGCAGGTTGAATGCAACCAGTCTCGTCCAGGTTGTGGCCGTTCAGCGTCTCGAAACCCGGCTGACGGCAGTGAACACGACCCTTGCCTGGTGAAGTTAGCGAGATGCTCGTACCCTCGGCTTCGCGGAATTTGAAACCCACCATTGACAATGATCGAGTCATAACAATAGAATTCGGAACCTTCAGCTCGCATACGCAGCATCTTCCAGCCGGTGTCACGGTGCTGGTGGTTTTTGATGGCCAAATGGTGAGCCTCCTTCTCGGCTTCCATGATCTTACGCAGCTCAATCTCGTCGTTGGTGATGAGGCGGTATGGCCTGGGTCGCGATGGACTCGGTGCCACATACACCATGCCGTAGAGACCCTATAGGCTTGTAAGTAAATGGATCACCTTGAAGTCAGTCAACGGGTGGCCATACATCAGCTGAAGCTGCCGAAGTATGTTCGGCATACCAGTTCAGGCCCCAGGAGCCGGCGGTGTCAATCAAGCTGGTGAAGTTGCCACGAGGCAAGATGGGGAACTAATGTTAGAAACGTCAGTCTTGTAAACAATTCTAAGGGATAAAGTGCGGCGAACCTGCGAAATGCCGGCGGTACCATCGTTCCAACTACCGGTTCTGGGGAGATGTTAGACTTGGTCGTGCAGACGTGTCGGCTGTTGACATCTTACCCTTTGTGTCCAATTCCAGACCTGAATTTGAGTTAGAAAACATTGAAACGGTCAATTGACACTTTGAATGTGGAAGGAATACCAGTGAATTGATGACTGCGCATAGACGTCGCTCTTTACAGTCAACTCTACGAGGTCGCCCTCCTCTGCGTGCAGCGTGGGGCAGGGCGACTGGCCGTTGCACACGAACATGACTCTCCAGCGACCGCCATCTTGGTCTCATTAGCGGTGTATTTAGGAAGTCTCTCAACCATAGGATGGCATACCTTGATTCATCCATCTAACTCCCGATTGAATGGTGTACTTGCGGGTGAGTCTGTCTGACTTGTGGGAGGACAGGCGGTTCCAGACGCCGAGCAGCGCATGGTGTGGGCTATCACCACGCCAAAACCCGGCGAGCACGAAGAGGCATAGTGCTGCTAGGCCAGAAACCCAGAATGCTTTGGACTTCTTGCCGCTTTCTCTCTTCAACAAACCAACTTGCGTCAGCTCAAGCTGTTCACTTTTGGACCCCATTTTCGCGTTCGATGCGGAAACAGCAACAAACAACCAAAGGCGACCCAAGAGTCGGGGAGGGCCCTCTGTTTGGGCTCTGGGTCAATAAGTAAAAGCCCGCAGGCACCGCGGCCCCCGCGGAGGGTCATGCCCCATATCCTGGCCCCCATTGTCTCTACCGAGACAGACAATGCAACTCACCGACTTACACTGACTAGTAGATCGTCGTAGACGCTAAGCCACCGTTTTGCTTCGGACCGCAGAGCCTGCAACGTTGTAGCTTTCGGAGCGTATCACGGCCAAGGAGCATTACCCTGTTTCGCTATGAAGACCCGTTGATCATGATTCGCGTGGTGGCGGCATCGTCAGTCTCCGTTCGAAACAGACGGAGTAATTACGGCAATTGATGACGCGCCTCCCCATCCCTCTTGCCCCCTCCGCCATGCCATTTTCGCTTCGCTGCCAGGGTTGCACAATGACCTGCGTCTAGAAACCGGAGCTTGGACGGGGCACACAGCGACGGCTGGCCAGACCGACACCATTTATT